>NW_011967048.1:0-22909 GCF_000949405.1 Vollenhovia emeryi | reverse complement strand
GAATAATGGTTAAAAGCTTCATAAATAATAGTAAAATTTTTATGCTGGTTGGCATCGCTATGACTATGTGGTTGTTATTACTAATATTATAGTGATAATTACAATAAAAATGATATTCCTGACTATAATTATTTTACTATGCAATTATAGTCGCAAATACTACGTATAACTTTTCTCTCTGTGTAATATTGATACATCAGCGACGATGGCAAATTAATTGATTGAGGGACTTAACATTGTCGTGCGCAATTTAAGATTTATTTATCCCATCATCCGGGCTTCTTACACGAAAGATCGCACCGCGTAATGGTTCCGACCGCAGAGTCGTGTCTTATCAGCGATATTAAAGCGTCTATCTTCATGGGGGCTCTTGTCTATCGGATAGGGTGAGCGCGATATCCCTTCTTGCAGCCTGGAATGTGCAAGCTGGTTTATTTTTCTCGTATAAAGTGTACTCCTCGGACAAAACAATCGTCGTCGGGTTACATGTTGCTCTCCGGACCGTTGACATCAAAACAGGTTGCGACAATTGTGCAAAAAGGTTTTTGAACAAATTGATTACAAGTGATTGCCACGATAACAGCTTTTATATTATTTTCGTAGAGGAGACCTTCTATTACGAGATAGGTTTCTAATATGAGATAGCAGGTTTTCAACACCTAAATTCACAAATCTCTTTTCGCAACGATTACACAACCTAACAATGAATTTTCCACTAAACAGATTTCGCTCGAAGGGCAATAAATTCATGGTGAAATCAACTGATGCCTATTAATTTAACAAAGCCTCCGCTATCCCACATTAGAAAACTTTCCTCTATTATATTCCTTCTTACAATCTGCAACATGTAAATGGTTCTAGACTTCTATTCCTGGGCAATTGTTATCGAGTTCTTCCAAGATGTTGCAACGGGAGGATATTGTCCAGTCGCTGGATTAAAATCCGCGGGACGACTTTAAGGATTGATCTTTGTGGATGCTTCAAGTTCTAAACCTTAAGAAATTAATTAATCACAGTCGAGTATTCTTCTCATACTTGACTGTAAATGGTCCATTTCCTAAGGCTCAGGTCTTAAATCGCCCATTGTAGACTGGGGCTTGGAAAAATAAACCAAATGCTCGTAAACACGATTAGCAGTGCGGTTTATCCTACGGTAAGATCGCGACAAACGGCGCCGATTATGATCGCGGCTCCGAGAGGAATCGCAGAATGAAACGCGCATCCTCCTGCTCGTGGCTCGTTCGAGGAAAAAAAATGGATCGGACCTCGATCGATCGGTTTCTCCGAGTGGTTCGGCCAGTGCCGTAGTAAATGACATCTGCGGTAGGCATCGGTGCGAGAGCCGGAGTTCGTTGCCCCGTGAAAGAAGACGGGCGCACCGGCCCCGTCGCATTTCTGGGTTTACTGTTTCTGCCCGTTCGCAAGTGTGTGCCAGCATCGCGCCTCGTGCACGCGTTTCGTAAGCTGCACGCGAGGATACTCGTCCCGGTACCATACCGTACCGAAAGCGCGATACCTCGTAAAAGTACGGCACGGAGGAGCGGGCGAGGAGGACCGGCGAAAATTAGTTTCGGCGCGACGGCACGACGGAGGATTACGAAACTGTGATTGATTAAACACGAGAACGCAGCACCGACACGTTCGGATGGGTAATTTCTCACTCACGCGTCCGTCACTTGGGAGCCCAATTTGTACAATGAAATAATTGAGTCAACATGAGAGATTTGCGCACGACGCAGCAATAAAAGATATAATTTCTTAATGCATACGAACACATCATTTAGGATTGACACCGTTTAACTATAGCAATTGATATCTTTTTATTACAAACGATATGTTAAACAGAAGAAAAGAGAGAGAGAGAGAGAGAGAGAGACTAGTGATTATTTGGACTGATTGACGATGATATAAGTAATAAATATTAGCGATTCAACGTGAAAAAAGTATTGAAGGATACGAAAGATAAAAAGAATCTATTGTCCTTCGAACAGAGCTGAATGTCTCTGCGGAGAATGGTATTTCTGCAAGACCAATGAGCAAACCGATTATGGAACATTGTTAGTTCTTCCAGCGGCTATTTTGCACATTATTCGCGCTTAGAGCACGCAAAATGCCTACTAACGAAGTTATAAATAGTGTGAAATCGATTGCGCCTATGGTGACGAGTCAACATGTCGCGGACTGAAGACGCGCGGTCGTTGCACGCGCGTGCAAAGTGACCCGCAAGTACGAGACGTCGTAATTAAGATTGCAAATAGGAGCCTCTTGCGTGATAGCGTCTAGAAATTAAAAAAGAAAAAGACTCACGTCGAATGCGACGGTCGCGCCCGAGCAATAATCGGGACGATTGTCGCGGCTCGCGAGAAACGAATTGTGCGAAGCTGCACTTTCCTCGCGGCGTAAATGAAAACGGTCGGGTTTCTATGTCAACGCCTTCCCTCGAGGTCGTCCGGCGTGCGCGGGCGATTTCGTTTCATTTCCGTCACTCGAGGGGACGCGATCGCGACATTACGGATTCAGACTCTAGGCCGCCGTGAGAACTGGAATGAGATCGCGACTCGACGTAATGACAGCGACGCATAATTAACGTTTGACGAGGCGACTCGGAGCCGCCGATGTGCACGGGATCGAGGAGGCTGTGAGTCACGCTTTAGCAACGTCTTCGGAGCACGATCGAGGGCGAGATTGAATCGGCATTATGACTTAATCGGAGCGACAAGAAATTGCGTAAGGTTTGACATCATGCGAAATTTTGCTCTAAAAAAATGCATTGTCAATCGAACAAGTCCTTTAATTGATAAAAAATCCCTCCCGGAGGATAGAGATGCTTATTTTTCGCATCGGCTGTTTTACCTGAGGTAAACAGTTGGTTAAAAAAAATTATAAATCTGCTATTAATTTTACCTACTCGAGGTTTTACATCTGCAAGTGGTAACGAAACGGAGAGAAGCGCAGTATCGACGTACCTTACCAGCTGCATCTATTTCGACTCCCCTACGGAGAGAATCGACTCTCAAAGAGTTGTCGGTCTATCGGAGCCTCGATAAGAAACGTAAAGATCTGCTTGACATATCGCGGAGGAATCCGGGAGACGTCGCGCGCAGGGGTCCCGCGGAAGAAGAGGGAGGTCGTCGAGCTCGTTTTTCCCCATCCTCACTTCGGCGTCTACCTCCTCCGTTTCTGTGGATGACCGTTTTTTTCTCTCTTCCTCTTTTTTTTCAACCGGTCGGTTTTAGAGAGCGGAACCAGGGCCTACCCCACCAAACCACGTTTGTCCGTTTTATTACGCGGGGGGAGGGGAGAGGAGGCACATTAGTCCACACTCCGGAGCGTACTCGTTATTGCGCTCACGCGCTCTCGCCGCGCGATCGAGAGAGTCGGCCGAGCGGAGAGACGCGATCGGTCGATCGTACGTACGTACGTATGCGGTACGTACCTGGCCGACCGGTCGTATTACGACCGCGTTTGTACCCCGTTTGGATCACATGGCGGGTCGGTCGTCGACCTGGCCCCGCGGTAGGCAAAGCAGCGCGGTGGAATTATAAAATTGTGTTACGACACCCAAAACGCGCGACGCACTCGGACTCCCCCCTCGCAAAGCGACGCAACGCCGCCAGTGGCTGCAACCGTTTGCGTGCACCCCATTTACATGCCGTTTTCTTAGGAAACTGTCTAAGTTTTTCTACCTCGAAGCTTTTCTGCACAGAATTTTAGAAATATACAGTTCTTTAATTAATTTTAAACTTTATTTGTGTAACACTGAAAAGATTTCGAAGGTAGATTAAATCAGCAATTGCGAAAATCGTGAGTTTATGAGATGCAGATTTACAGTTTGCGTGCCTGAATAATGAAAGAAGCCTTTAATGAAACGAATTTTTACTTTTAATTGCTCAAATGGCTCACTTTATGAATGAAAGAACTGACTTTTACGACAGTTATTTAAATTACTTAATTCATCCAAGTTAATGTTAGGGAATGAAATTTCTCATGAAGAATATGTAAAGAAAAATAAAAAATATAATACACTAAAGGAGACGAACATGTATAACATATGTAACATCCTGAGACACGTGTTTCGATAATTCAAGAATATTTTTGCACACTGCACGCGGGCGAGTCGACCACGGAAAGAAAGTTCCTCCATTGTGGCATCTGGAATCTTGAATCTCGAATCGAGAGGTGCGACGAACGCGTGAAATCGACCGTGAAAGAATACCGGATCGTCGAAAGCAGCGATGCTCAAAATTGCAGATTGGGCGCTATCCTAAGTATGGCGAGAAATAAATGGCGAAAGAAACAGAATGAAATAAGAAGAATTAATGAATGAAGTAAGAAGAAATACATTTTATGGTTAGATAGATAGAGACAGAGACAGAGACAGAGACAGAGACAGAGAGAGAGAGAGAGACAGAGAGAGAGAGAGAGAGAGAGAGAGAGAGAGAGAATCGAAAAAGCATAAACAGAAAATTTATTTAGTTGTACGTTGCATTTAATAAAACGAATATGATTCAAGCAACTCAAAGAGACTTTCTGAATTTGACTATTAATATTTTCGCGCATCTATTGATTAAAAATACGTCTTGTCTAAATATAGTAAATTTTCACATAACGCAGATCAGTATAACACGACAGAAAAATTGTGACAAGTGCTCATTGTCAGTAAAACAGACATTAAAGGAAAAATTACAAGATTGTCCAGTTTCACTTTGAAGTCAAAAAGACTGGGAAAGTAACAAAAATAAATATCTGTAAACGCAAGAAGATACACTCTTAAACAATAAAAATAACAGAGGAACAGATGACTCTTGAAGATACGAAATAGCACAGACAATATACAAAAGATGTTGGAACTTGTTCGTTCCGACAGAGTGAATAAATATCGAAAATTGTAACTGCTTCTTTCTCACTTCGAGTAAAATAATGAGAAAACATCTGTAATTATATTTTCCAAAGTAAAATAAAAAATATTTTACTGTTGCGTCTTAAATATTCATTTCATATTCGTCATAATTAATCTTTATGTCTCTTTTATATAAATACGTGTTTTCATTGTATATAATCTATACGTGTATAGTCTATGTTACTCGTGCAACACGGATTCATATAACACAAAACGCGTCCCTCGTGTTATAGACAATGGTCTACTGTAATATACATGTAAGTCATTTATATAAGTAAAATATTCAATTTTGATAAACCGATAGACTTACAATTTATTTTTGAGTTGCAATATTTTGGAGTAAAAGCCATAATATGTTCAATTAATTTATATATATGTTTATATATTATTTATATATTGTATTTTTTTGTAAGTATTTATTGTGTCGCTAGCTTCAAATAGAAATTCTTATATTAATTTACGATTTGTAAGATCTAAATTATAGTCACTGCGCTTGCTGTATTTGCACAGTGTTCAGTTTAACACTAGAAAATACTTAAAAAAAAACGATTTTACACAAATTTGTAAAATCATGATTCGGATCTCAGTAGAAAGGATGAGCGAGACGTTTGGCCGATTGCTTCGGGTCATCAGGGGTCGACGTACTCGAAAGTCGAAGCTTTCCCGACTCATCGGCATGCGGGTCTCGCGAAATTGTCTATTAACGAAATTTCTAATGCGAATTTATGATAATGAATGGTCGATCGAAGATAGTCTATTGCCCCGTGGCTATTTAATCTATCGCGAGATAGAGGTTCTCAGTGTCCAAAACAGTTTTCTCATTATGCTATCTCGCGCATATCTTTCTTATTTTCTTCCATTTGTTCTTAAAAAAATCACTACATCTTCCTAAATCCTACAGTTAATATTAGATTTTAAGAATATTCATATATTTTGCTATGTATTATTTTAATATGCCTACAATATGATTATACTATCTTGCTGTAATCGTGTTTTTGTATCAAAAGCACAATCTTTATCATATGAATTTCCAGCGTTAGAAACAATGTTTGTTGACGAAAAATATTTTACGTTCCTGTCTTGACGATTTAACATCTTTTCAATGTTATTAATTTTTTATTCATCTTGTGATATATTTTATAGATTTCTTTTATATTATTATAGATTTTGCTTTTTTTATATTAGTTAGATAAACGTGAAAAGTTAGATAAACGGCGAAAAATTGAATTATGAATTTGTTCTCTTAATAAAATCTATTTTCAAAATTCTAATATCTTATATTAGGCAGCGACATCTTTAGAGATAACAAAATTTATGCGATAAATAAAGCACAAATTTTATTTACCATAAGATAAATAACAGAGTAGTAATATTGAAAACATATCAAATCGCTAAGACACGAACATGAAATATTTTTCAACAACGAATAATGTTTCTAACGCACATCATAAAGATTGTGCTTTTCACACAAAAATACGACTACAACGAAATAGTACAGTCACAGTAAAATGATACGTAGTTAAATATATGCAGAATATTCTTGCAATCTAATTTTGAATGTATAATTTAGGATAATTATTCTCTAAACCCGTTAGCGAGCGATTCGGCTATTACAAAAAGTAAAGAAAAAGCAAACCCAAAATTATCTCAAGGTAAGCTTTACAGTTACTGGAGAAGAAAGAACTGTTCCTTCTTCCAAAGTGTCTCTATCGAAAAGTTCAACAAGAATGTGCAGCCACTTGTTAAATAACGCGAGTCAAAGAAAAAGTCACGCTGCAAGGAAATGGGAGTCATCCGGGTCCTGATCTCCTCGTGATCTCTTTGCGGAGAAGAATAAACTCATGATGACTCAAGCCTTCTAATTAACGTGTAACTCATGACTCAAAATTTACAATCACGACTTATTGAACGCTTGTGATTCTCTGTAAAAAAAAACTTGATGGCATTTGTTATAACGTGTGCGTTAATTTTTAAATTTAAATTTGTCGATACTGACAATTATACGAGCTCGTTATCTGTACTTTTTATCTTTATTATACATAAATCATAAATCTTGAAGAATACGCGCGATAGTAGAAATATAATATATAGGAGACAGTTCTCTATTATGAGATAAGATTTTAATATGAGATAGCAGGTTTTCAACGTCCAATTCAGTACCTAATCTTTTTTCGCAACAATTACACGATCCAACAATCAATTTTCCAGTAAACAGATTTCACTCCAAGGGCAACAAATTCATGGTGGAACCAACAGATGTTGTCTATTAATTTAGCAGAAACTCCGCTACATTATATTAGAACCCTACCTCATAATAGGAGACTTTCCTCTACAAAATGTAAATCAGATAAATAGAATCTATGTGTGCTAGGGCGGATAAATTAGACAGAAAAGAAAGAAATGTGTAATAACATATGAAAATGCAAATTTAGAAAACAACAATCTTATTTAACGAATAAGGTAAGGTGACTAAACTCGAATCAGATACCAAATGCGGATCAAAAATTTGATGAGTCGCTAATAAGAGACATTGTAAAGTAATTCACTTAAAGTTTACTCTTTTATATATTTACAACTTTATGCTATATTGTCGACATCATAAAAGGCGTTGACGTGCTTTTAAGTTGCTTATTAGCGACTCATCAAATTGTTGATCCGCATTTGATATCTGATCAGAGTTTGGTCACCTTATCTCTTTTCGTATAAAGTTATATAACTTTACTACGTATTCAAGATGTGTGAACTATTCGAATACGAATCGAGTCGAATTGGATAAGATTCGGTTTTGAATTTCAAGTTTAAATTTCTATGATTCGCGAATCTTATTGTTAGCCGTTCGAAAATTTCGAATTTAAAGTATATTTATTGTTAATTTTTTGCAACGAAAATTTAATAAACAAAACAGTACTATTCATATAAGCATGATGACTGTTTAAATCCAAACTAAAGAGCATTGAGAATAAAATAAAGTATGTTATTTTATTTTAATTACTATGTAATCGGATTAATAATGTTACTGGATAAAGTATTACACCATTTTAATTATTTATCTATGATTTTTCATCTAATTGTTTCAATTATTATGGTATCAAATAAAGTATATTTAAATTTTATATTCAATATCTTAATTTCAATTTTAGATTTAAATTTCTTACCTTAAAACAAATTTATATTATATACACAGTATTATTTTTCCACATCAAGATATTCTCTCATTATCTATGTGCTAAAATTTAATCTATATGATAATAATTCCGACTGAAACTTTAATCACAGACACATTGACAGTACAACACATCCTAAACATTGTAAATAAACTATAATGAGCTAGGACTAGTGGTCATAATAATCTTAATGGATCATAATCGGAAAAATCTGCCGCGGGCGAGGCCGTTTCGCGTCCGGCAAAAAGAAGAAATCCGCGGAAAAAGTCGCCTCGCTGCACGGGGGAGCTGATCCGACGCGACAGGACAAGATGAGTCGTTGCTCGAGGAGCTTCGAGGCGATCGTGCGTGGTGGAGGATGGGCAGCGTGTGTCGTCGGAGGTGTCGCAGAAGGTGGTGGTCGTCGAAAGGTAGTGGTCGTCGAAGGTGGTGGTTTGACGAACGCGGGGGGAGGAACGCGCGGCGCAAGACGGAGGACACTTTCACTCTCACAGGTGCATGACCGACTCGAGAACGTGAAGCTCGCTGTTTGAGAGAGCGAGAGAGAGAGAGAGAGAGAGGTGAGGAGGACGAGAGTGGAAGGAAAAGAGAGAAAGAAAGAGAGAGAGAAAGAGAGCGAAGAGCGAAGGGGGAAGGGAAAAAGGAAGGTTTAATGCCGCAGTGATCTCGGGCCGTTCCACAAAGTGGAGGGCTTCACGCGACCCGCTAGATAACGGCCCATCGGCCACGTGCTCGCACGTACAAACCACCTCCTCCGTCGCGCTAATACGAAATGTCTTGTACCTGTTCGTCCTTAATATCTGTCGTTAGGCCACTTTCCTGCTGCGTCGGTCAGGCTCTCGGGTAAAGATCTAACGAGGTGATGGATGCATTAAAATTACTCCGTTATACGCACAAGAGTCTAATGAAAACTGAACGCGTTAAGATTGTGATTGTTATACCAATCATTGCCAAAATCAGAAACGGAGTTATTTTGTAACGTTGACGTATGATTAAGATAATATAATGATAAGATAAGATAAATCACGACAAAGAGTTACATCTTTTGAATACTCATTTCTCAATCGCGGTATATGTTTTATAGTTTTTTTTTACAATAGATTGCCGTGATATGCATTTGGAGCTCTTTCAGAAAGTAGACCCATACTTATGTATATCAATTAAGGAATGAATTAATAAAGATGAGATACGGATATAAATTGTATTTAGCGCGACCTTTGGCCGAGAGCCATGTTACGATTGTTATCCGATATCCACGATAAAATCAGTTTATGCGAATCAACTTGGCCAACTCACCTCGCGTTCTTGGCGGAGCGAGTGCACGATGAATACGATGATCCATCGCGGTAGCAGATATGATCGCATTATAAAAGCCGCGGGCACCATTCGCGACGACGGGAGGAGGGATAGAGAGGACTCGACAGGGGAGCGAGAAAGAAAAAAAAAAAGAGAGAAAGAGGGAGGCAAAGAGCGAACGGGGGCGAAACGGAGGGGGAGGACGGCAGAAAGAAAGAGGGGAAGGGAGTAAAGAGATAAAAAGAAAGAGAAAGACGGCGATCAGGGTCGATGAACCGAGGACGTTCGCGCTGTTCGGCGAGTTTACTCACTACCGAAATACATTGTTGGTCCCGATGGTCCGGAGTGGTTCCAGTGGGTCAGTGGTTCACGGGGGACCCAGAACCGAGCCTGGAGATACGCGGCGCCGATACATCCTTTACGATTTCAGCTTTCATCTGTGCCTTGGAGATCAGCGAGGAGATGAGCGAGGCGGTGCTACTTGCCGAAATCGGCGCGAACAATGATTATAGGAAACGCGAAATTATATAGGCGTTGTTCTCGCTCGCATCCGCGCTCTATTCGCACTCGTGACTCTGTGAGGGGGTAGGGGTAGACGATTAAATTATTAACGTCAGCAGGAACTGGAATAACATTATTAGCTTATCACTAGGGCTGTGATTTATATGCAATAAAAACAGACAAATATGCACATATATATGTAAATATATTTGGTAAAATATGCAATTAAAAACTGAAAATATGCGAAAACTACCATGAGAAAAAATAAGGAAACTGCAATATACACATAAGTATAAACACAAATAAAAGTAAACAGAGAAACAGTGGCAAGAGGAACATCACATGGCGAATATTAAAAAAGAAAAACGCGTTAAAAAAAATGTTAATTTAAAAAATTTAACAACGAACATTAAAAAAGAAAAAAACTCCTGACCTATTGGTCCAAAAGGTCGTAATATTTCCATGAATCCAATATTAAACTATTCCAAGAGAACATTTACAGTGGAACAAACACCTTTTTACATTTCCAAGAGAAGCAAAAGCGACCAAAAGTTCGCGAAAAGTGGTGAAGCAGCAACTGAACAAACACAAACTCAGTCTTGGAAACGGAAGAATGGGAGAGAGCCCGTAGCTCTTTTTCGGGGATTTTTTTTCTTTTGCCTGCTCAGAAACGTTAAGGTTTGACGTGCCAAGTGCCGATATGCCGGATATGTAAAACAATATGCAATTACAATCCGCTTATGCAAAAATATGCATTTATAACAATATATGCACAAATATGCAAAATAAAAATTGCTGAAATTGATTCCAAATGTTTCAAAACATAAACAGTTTGTTAAAACTGCATGTTTTAGTTAACCAGGAAAAATATGCAAATGCATATATTTCACAGCCCTACTTATCACGTAATAAATGAGTCACGTGATAGATACATTAATTAAATACCAATTAGATCTAATAGTTATTAAGTACCTGCAGTATACTGTAATATAAATGTCGTGAAATCAATTTATAATAATTAAATCTTCTTTCAAGTACAGCTAGATTAAATAGGCAATAGACAAATCAACTATGTTTAAAGAGCACAAGAATTAGTAATAAGGCCTGTCCAAACTAAAAGAAACAGCCAGCATTAGAATTTGGTTAGTTCTTTACGAACGAAGCTGACATTATTCTTCTCGTTTTATTACATGTGTAAATGTATTTGTACTCGATATCCATCGTTGTCTGTAAAAGACGCTAAGTAACAAATAACTCGTCTGTTAAACAAAGCGTGATTCGCTTAGTTTTCAAATAGAGATGTGTAATTTTGCAAGTTTGCCTCGCTACATGCATACGTGGTAGCATATTAGGTAGACAAGTACAAAGCAAATGAATGGTAAGGTGCCTCATTCAGAGGCGATCATGAGACTATCGGTAGACTTTATTGGCGATCAGACCCGAAGGGAAGAAAGGAAATCGTATTGCAGAAGTAAGGTTTGTCGAGGATCGTTAAGAAGAATAAAGAGGTTAACTGTTGCACCTAAAAATATTCACCACTCCACCTTCGCGACTTCCGCTCGCTCATATTTCTTTCACATTCGACAGCATAATTTGGTAATAAACTTCGGATGCAATAGAACCGACACGAAAGTAATTGAAATAACTGATGTTGTTCTAGTATCTCTTAGTGCCGGTTTTTCCAAACTCTTGGTAAACTAATAGTTAAATTATACGTCTATCTTTGTCTAATTTGAAGGGAAAAGAAATACATATGTGATTTAACTACTAGTTAATTTACCAAGAGGTTGGAGCAACCGGTCATTACTACAACAAACTTTGCAATCCATAAAAATGATAATATTCTGTTAATTATAAAATAGAGTAAAATAATATAAATTATTTGTGAAATATATATCGTATATAATGTTTTCAAGCTTTATCCGCTATAACAAAATATTTAAAAAAACAGCGAATCTCCTTAATTTTCTCAAACATGATTTCTTGTTATCAGTCCGCGTAAACAACAAATTATCTGTAAACGAAAAATAATCTCAATAAGATACAAAATGCATGTTGGCTGCATAAGACACCGCGTTAGCGCGTCGCGTATTTCTGCTATCTTTAGCACATTTAAAAAAAAGAGTTGCTCTTACATCGCTGGCACAAAGACGAAACGTGTACTTATAATATGTTGTTAAACCGGCGTAATTCGAGCAAGCCAAAACTTTCGCAAAAAAAAGAGAAGAAAAACGAAAGAGAGGAACTAAATGAACGCGTTGTACAAGTGAAACTTCACGGGAAGACTTCCCCTCGATGAAGACCGGTTACGTACGCGATATTGAGCGACTTCAATGAACAGACGGGACGATATTGCGAGAGAAGTCGAATACGAGATCCTCGAGATATAACTGAACCACCGGTGAAATTACACTCAAATGTGGTTTGCGATGATCGCGTTTCATGATCTACGATGGATACATTTGCGTAACGTTGCCAAGAAAACGCGACGAATAATAGCAATTCTTTACGGTCAAAGGTCTACTCGCGAATGCTTTCAATTCATACACGGACAAATAAATGATGTTGCATTAACAAGATCAGTGTAATTGAAATAAAATCGTTGAAGCAACATCGATATTAACGAACGAGAAACATCAGATAGTTATCTTAATAATCTGGATATTCAGTTCAATGCTTAAAATGAAAACCCATAGCAAATACAATTGCGCGAATTATTTATGTTTGTGGCAGCCCGTGACGTTAACGTTCAATTAAAGAAAATTCATTTTATTTAATTCAACAGCATCTTTTTCCGTGCAGATAAATATAAGATTACGTCTCAACTTCCCGATCGATTAATTACACAGTTTGATTTTAAAGGGAGCTGCGTTCGTCAGCGGCCCGGTAGCATCGTTGCGCTCGTCTCTTCCCAGAAACTGTGTCTCGTGTCGCACGTTCACGTCCTCGAGCATATTAGAAATGGCACGGGGTAAAAGCACGCCGAATGCTCCCATGTCGGAAAGGAGAGACCCGCGGTTCGTTGACCCGCGACCACGTGGAGTAGCACGTGCATTCGTGAGAGATTTCGCGCGCGGCGAACGATCGTTAAGCGACTATCGCTCGGATCGGCTTGCGCGCGCTGGGAGCAAGGAACTGCTAATGCGACCGACGATCGTTAGAAATCTTTCACGTTTCTTACGCCACCAGGCATTCGCCTGGCCTAATCACTCGTTAGACAAGTCACGTGCTGCATATGCCACGCTGAATTCACCCTGCACAGTGACTTCGACAACGATGACATGCCGCGCGATACGCTCGCATTTACACCTGCACGAATATCTCGTGGTTCTTTCGTGAGATTATGCTGTATAGTACTCGACGGGATAAATGGTTAAAAAGAGCACTTTGTTGCGCACCGGGTGGTACAGGTCAGGAATTCCTTGAGAATTCCGTAGGACTGCTTCCTGCTCAGATCCCAAAACTGTACGTCGGATATGCTTTCTTTTATGTTTACCCGGACTGTTTTTCGCGAAAGATACTGGGTTGCGAAAAGAAGCGGCAACTGGCTTAGGGCGAGGAGATGGAAGGAGTGAACGAGATAAACGACGGGTTGTTCAACAGAGTCGGCGAAATTTGCGGAAAGGAGTAGAGAGCAAAACGAGAACCTAGTCAAGTTTCGCGTCGTTAGACGATCGTAAAATGCTCTCCGTAGCGAACAGTGACAGAGTCATTCTTGGTTCGCCTGCGGTTCCAAGAAGTCCGGTTAGAATTTAGGCTATCTGAATCTGGAACGCCTCGGTCGTTGGCCTTGCCTTCAATTCCCTGCCCGTGAGATTTTCGGACGCGACTCTGCGTATGCGAAGTGTTTGTAATGCCCACGTTAAAACGGAGCTTTTATCTAATGAACGTCTAGACCGGTTCGCGATCCGATCGTCCGAACGCTCGCGAATCACGCGACGATTTAGTTCCAGACCCGTGGAATGTGCGAAAGGAGAAGCTGGGACCAAAACTAAGGTGTTCGCCTTAGAAGTGTACGAGCCAAAGTGGAGGTTTTCAATTGCTCTGGTTTCTACCATTCTTGCTTTCCAGATGTGGACATATAAAATCGACATAACGAAGATGACAAACAACAAATTTGTTAATGTATATATAAATTTATTAAGTTAAATAATAACTTAAAACAGGGGGAACTTGTTGTCAAGTCAACTGGCATATTCCTTTAGTTAGAAAAATACAACGTTTCAACCCTAGTTTGGGTTCTTCTCAAGTAATACAAAGTGAGTCATCGTCATCCACAGAGTCAAACTAGAAGACTACAGGCACATCCGAACATTGCGGATGCTCGATTCGAACTGCAATGTCGCGATGACTCACTTTGTATTACTTGAGAAGGACCCAAACTAGGGTCGAAACGTTGTATTTTGCTAAATAAAAGAATATGCCAGTTGGGTTGACAAGTTCTCTGTTTTAATTCATAATCATCGCTTGTAACTATAAGTAACTTATTGCTTCCTCGTTAAATAATAACAAAACACTGGAAAGATTTTTAGAATAAACGGCAAAATTAGAGAGATGTAGTGCGTAAATATCTTACTTTTCATGTTTATAAGTGCTTAGTAAACTTCGTTTCTGATCCTAGATCATATTTACCTAATTTAAAGATGTCCAGCATGTACAATGCAATACTACAATAAACATAATAATTATTACAGTTTGAACATTGATAAATAGTAAAGAAAATTGATTATTTCGACAATACCGACTCTTCGCGCATGAAATCTTCCAAGGTAAAACTGACAAGATCTGCACCAAATCTATTTACAGGCATCCATGATTCATGCAGATCGCACTTTTATTTTAATTTCCCGTAATTATCTACGAATGAGACCGGTGCTGTATTTTGAATATCGTCAACTTGACTCGTGCGAGGATAACGTTTTAATTCTCGTGTTTTCTAATTCTAACTGCGACAGAGTAGCCATTAGAGGTATATCGCGATCATCGACAGCATTTCCATGCGTTTAACGCGAGCGACTACAAAGTTGCTATCGCACTGTTATAATTGGACGCCTTTTTTTTTCACGCCTCGAATGCGCCCGGACCAGAGCGAAGACGGAGGCTGCGGACGGGTCTCGGACACGTGGTGGAGACGGAGGGATTCGGAGGGAAAGGCACGGAACGATTCGGAGATAATATACCAATGTACTGAATTACGCGGCCGGCTACCGAATCATTTTGACCCACATCCGTGAATCGTCGTCGCCTCGAGGCCGGAGATCCGAGACGCCTTCTTCTCGACGTTGCCTTATCGTATCTGCCATGCTGCTCGTTTTCAGAACAGCGATAAATAATCCGTCGAGCGATTCGAGAGAGAAAAATCATGCCATATTTTGCATTATTGGTCAGGGGCGAAGGATAGTCTATGATAGACGCACTTAAATAAAGTGTAAAAGTTAGGCGGAAGACTTGGATGTAAAATATAGATAAAAGTATTTACTCTTCTATGTTAGAGTCTGCAGATCTCTTTTTTTTTCATGAATTATTTTGGAAGAATATCCAAGGAGATATATTAAAACTTTCTCTAGTATTTATTAGTTTACGAGCAAATGAGAATATTAGCATACCACATATATGACTTATTAGCACGTAATTAAAAAAAATGTTAATGGAACGTTTCGAACTACACGCTTCTTATTCATTT
The DNA here is from genome assembly GCF_000949405.1 of Vollenhovia emeryi. Classification (NCBI taxonomy): domain Eukaryota; kingdom Metazoa; phylum Arthropoda; class Insecta; order Hymenoptera; family Formicidae; genus Vollenhovia; species Vollenhovia emeryi. Next base: position 7,365 of record NW_011967048.1, on the reverse strand, counting down.
TGTTTCATTGCTTTCAATTTGCATGTGACTCTTTATTAGACTTTTCTTATTCTAATTCGTTTAATCGTCGCTTTTTATACAATTTTATATTTTAATCCAGTTAGAAATACTTCAGTTTCAAAAGTTAATTTATTGTTATTTTCATTCATTATACTAGTCATGACCTAATCTCTTTTCATATTATTACTTATTTCAATTCTTTGGCTAATGAAGACTGTGTAGTTTAAAACATTTCTTTTGGTAGATGATAATAAATCATATTATATGTGATACGTAACATTCTTATCTGCCCGTTTATTGTCCTACGATCTTTCCACATTGCTTCGCAAATGCGAATCTGACTTCAGTTCAGTATTTTTTTACTTTGATATAGTATATGACATATTATTTATAATATGTGTTTAAGTTAACAATATTGTTTCCTTGGAAGAGAAATATTAAACAATTCTTCAAATTTTTTAAATATATTTAATATACTTAAAAAACTTAATGTATCTTTGACTACAAAGATGCGCTCAATTATATGTACATATGAGAAATTTAATTATTAATTAAAAATTAAAAATTAAATTAAACAAGCTTCTTAATAAAATAAAACTTTATCTCTTAATTAATGTCTTTAAACAAAATTTCAGTCAAAGTATGATATTAAATCATCAAATTATGTAATTGAAAAATATTCTATGTAAGCAAATGTCAATTTAAATAATATGCTACAATTTTAACATAGGTCCTTTAAGATATAAAATCAATTAGAAATTAAAGAGGCCGTTTAGGACCGGGCATAGGTGTAAGTAGCCAGTTAAATTAAATTATTTAAGTGAAATTATTTAAGTAAATAATACGTCATTATACAGAAGGGAGTATTTTAAATTTCTTTTGTGTATCGAGATAGTTGACAATAAGACTTAATTTGTATTTGCTACGTGTACACATAGCTTCCTTTATGCAAATGCATCGTCTCAATGTACACCACAATAACATGCCGTGATAATTCTACCGGAACTTGCCACGGGACCTATTTTCTGGTGCTATTAGGTCGCAACAGTCCGCGGGAAGATAAGCTGCGCAATTTATATTCAGACTATGTCCGCGATTATAATTTGTATTTTCGACCTGAATAGTTCTCAAGGAGACCAGCAACGCAAATTATGACGATGATTATTAATGTTACTGATCGGGTGCCGAAGGTATTATAATGTTAATATGGTACTAAAGACATTGGACTGAAGAAAAGCCGAGAAAAGATGTCCACATTCCGGACCTGCGCGCTTCTTATTTCACAAACCCCTTGCGATAAACTTCGTTATTTGCATATCCGGTGCCTAAACAAATTCCGCGAGTGAGCGTGCTATGGTGGATAAGGGTTTCGTATATAAGGAAAGGAACGGTAGTAGACCTGCAGTGTCAAACTACGTGGTAGTCTAGCTCAAGACAAAGGCTCTCAATGACAATGGTCCCAAGGCAAATGGTCCTGCTGTTCGTAGCGATCGGCCTTAGTTTTGGACTGCCAGCTAAAAGCCATCGTGGAACACATGGTCACCCTATTCCGCCTGAGCCAAGATTCGACGGCGTTTTCGACCGTGATCACAATCACGAGGAAATCGGTAATTAAATTTCTGACGATAACCGCGGTCTTTTGCAGCTATCAAAAGTTTAAAATAAAAATTGATTTTACTCGGTGGCTTTACTCAAAATGGGCGTAAACATTGAAAAATGCTTCGCTAAAATCTGTCGTTATTTCCTCTTCTTCTTGCAGCTAATGACGTAAAATCCTGGAGCCCGAATAATCTGCAAAATGTTTGGGAATTAAGCGGTTTACACGAAGGTGACATAATGATCCATCCCGATAGTCCATCGTGGAAAAATGGTCTCCTAGATTCTACAGCACGATGGCCTGGCGGTGTTGTACCCTATTTTATACAAGAAGATGACTTTGGTAATTCTTCACTTTCCTTCACATAATTGCGACAATAAATAGTATTACTATAAATATTTTCTAACTTTAGTATCACAGATATTATCCATTATATTTAGAATTTACGAGCTCACTACGTTAATTGCAACGTTAATTTCTACCTTAGGATTATTTGCATCGTTATCTTTCCGAAAGTAGAACTGTATATAGAAAAAACCAAAGAAATGCATTTTAAATACGCTGTTGAAATCAACTATTAGCGACTCGTTATATATACCTCAAAAGTCGGTTTTGATTCGAGAGGTTCAATTTCTTTCTAACAATCATTAATACTCGTAGATCGGGAACAAATTGAGTTGATCAAAGAAGCCATGCAGGAATACCATGAGAGAACCTGCTTGCGTTTTCGACCCTACAAGGATACCGACAACGATTACGTGACGATACAGGCGAAAATGTCGGGCTGCTGGTCGCTGGTAGGTCGTCACGGTCATGGACAGGTGTTGAATCTACAGAATCCAGGATGCGTTCATCATGGCGTTGTCGTGCACGAGCTCATGCATGCCTTAGGCTTTTATCACCAGCAGAGCGCCGCGGACCGAGACGAGTGGGTCACCATACATTGGGAGAACATCAAGTCGGGTACGAACAGCTAATAATATTAACATCGTACGGTGACAATAATCTACACTGATTTCTTATCTCTCTTGTACAAAAGACCGCGCGCGCATATGCGTATTTATTTATTATTGTGATAATTTTTGACGAGCGTTTGAAGTGATCTTTGAATGCTATTTGTTGAACACTCGAAAGCTATTCGTATTCGAGTCAAAACGATGTCAACTAACGTATTCTTGGAATGGGTGCTCTTGTATAATGCGTGAATAAAATTTTAATTAACTTTTGCAGGTAAAGAGCATAACTTCAACAAGTACGACAATCGCACTGTCACCGATTATGGTATCAGCTACGATTACAAGAGTGTCATGCACTATAGCTCCCACGCGTTCTCTAGGAATGGAGAACCTACTATTACGCCGAAGGTAATGATCGTGCGGCACTCGCAATATTCCTATTGATTTCGGTTTGCTCTCAATGTTTATGCTATTTCGCAGAAAGAGAAGGTGCAACTTGGTCAGCGAGACGGACTCAGCGAAAAGGACGTGGCCAAAGTACAAGCGATGTATAAAGAGCAATGTGGCGACAACGGAGGCAACTCTGCTGAATCCTCCGAAGAAATTTCTATAGGATGGATATTCGATTAAATTTGCGCTTTTAAACAATCAGATTTCAAAATGTATAACAAAGCATGGATATACCAGCAGATATTGACATAGTACATTTCCATGTTTTTAGATTTAAATGCATGTATTATTCTTTATAAATGAATTTATAAAAATACCACGAATATTAATATTTCTTAAGTATAAATATCAGTCCAAAAATTAAATATTTAATCCTGAGGCATCGTAAGACTTATCGAGTAGTAATTGTACTGTAAATTGGTCCCTAATTTGCTTATTTCATCCTTAACCGACAAAACTTTTCTAATTGTAATATGTTAACTGTTTTAATTCATTTACAGCATCCTCTGCCGCCTAAAATAATATTTTTGTTGTATTATACAAAATCGCGTAAAAATACTGTGTCAGTGATCAACTTACATGTCGGACATGTTCATCTTCGTCCTTGATTAAGCTTTCTATGAGATCTCTTAACGGCTTGTTCCAAACTTGTTGTAACGCTCTGCAGCAAAATCTACCCAATAGTCTGATCATAGTACACGTCCTTGCTCGTAAGATAGTTTGCCGATGACTGAGAAGTTTGTTGAGCTGCTCCACCGAAGCTCCTTCAAAAAATTCAAACATGTGAATTTATTAAAAACATTTTATCTACGATTTAAGTGACGGTATTGGTCGTTGGGGCAAGCAGGAGTATATTGAGTCACGCAACTCAAAGAGACTTGTAGAAAATAATTTGCAAATTCGGCTCACCGGGAATTTTTGTACGCAGAACGACTTGTTCCACAAGCTCGGCATTTTCAGGTTGAGATCGTAGAACGTTATTTAAAATAGCAACGAGGTCTGCAACGACCCTCGCCTTCCTTTTTTCTAACGCTAGTAGTTGCTGTAGAAGTGGCACTCCATTCACGATATAAATGGCGTCACAAAACTGCATGAGAAATTGATTTTCAATGTAAACCAATCTACAAAGGACTAGCATCGCGCATTCGAGTGCTTGAAGTTCATCGGCGGATAAAGAAGATGCTGATCTCGTTTTCACGTTCACTGTGTTTGTTGCGTTCAACTCGTTGTCGGAACGTTCTGACATTAACAGTTTTATAGCATAAACGAGATTTGGTACTACTCTCACGTCTAGATAAACTTGCTCGATTTTCTTAAGATTTTCCTTGCTGACTGACACGGTGAACGGTAGCGATAATAAACAAGTTACATATTCAACGACTCGACAACCAGCTGCCGGATTTCTTAAAGGAGAAACAAACACCGAGACGCAATTTTGTTGCAATAGTGAGTCAATTTCACCCTCCATAACTTCTTCCATTGATCTTTGTAAAAACGCAATCCACTCTTCATTCTCGATAGGCCTTTCCACTGCCCTCGGGTCCCAATCCGGCAATCTCGTATGTTTTCCAGTCAGGTTTCTCTCACCGAATTCCTGTTCGTAATCCATGCTCAAGCGGCTTTGCTTGCAATCGCCATCACCATGCACAATTTGATCTACGTGGGAAGGTTTTTCGATTTGTTGACCTACATTGACTCCATCACCTTGGGCATTAGCATGATACATTTCCTCATTCAACTGTCGTACGGAATGACTGTCGTCCGTTTGCGTTTGAACAGGTTTTGAGTGATCGTCTAGTATTGGAAAACTATGCTGGACGTCTGCGCTATGTGGACAGTCACTCTGACATAAAGCATGATCCGCAGCTAGAAGATCGCTTCTCAAAGACGCCCTAAGACTGAGATTTCCTAAGAGTACGTCAATACTAGCGCTGGAATCAGTGCCACTCGGCTCGCTACGGCGTAATGCTTGACAGTGGTTTAGCATATGATGATAATCACAATACGCAGGAGACATTAAATAGCCTGGTTGTGAAATGCACGTTCGTTGCCGATACTCGTAATGTCTTCTCTCCTGTTCTTGTAATTTCTTTATTGCTCTCTCCACAATCCTATAAGAAAACATTTTAGTTATTCGTATGTATATATCCTTTTTGAAGAATCTTCTTTTTAAGGAATTAATTAAAATTAATACTATACTTGGATTGATTTGCAGTGCGCATAGCTAAACTTTGTAATTGTTGCTGCTTTGCTCTTGCTTGGCTTGCAGATAGCGGATTTGTAAACGCAGTAGGTACAGCACCGCCTACTATTATAATCCGATCTTTGACAAACGGATGTTGGAGAAGATCAGGCCAAGTTAACCGTTGCAAAGGATTCTTCTGAAGTAAACCCTGAAATTGAAATTGACAGCCTACTTGCAATTACAATAACTCAATATTGTACAATACTCACGACCAATGATACAGCAATATCTTTTTGTTAATTAATGCGAATCTCTACGTGTAATAATTGTATAATATACAATTGCAATGTATGTACAGCAAATATAAATAGCAATAAATATCTTTACCTCTAAGAAGCTTTTACAAGTTGAAGAGATGAAGTCTGGCCACTTAATTTCTTCAAATCTGATCAACTTAACTAAGTGCAATATTGAGTTAGTTTGAAATGGCGGTGCCCCGACCACCAATTCATAAACAATACAGCCTAAAGACCTAAAAATGAAATTAATTGCAAGATATATTTTCTGTATGAATGAGTCAAAAACAATATACATTTAAAATGTTTATGTGGCCGTGCGTGCATTTACCATAAATCAGCGTTATGATCATAGGGATATTCCTCTACTAGTTCTGGTGCCATGTACAACGGTGTGCCTTTGATCGAGGTGAGTACGTGTGTGCCAGTACTCATACTTCGAGCAAATCCGAAATCACATAGTTTAGCTATACCATTCGCTTCCAGGAGAACATTTTGTGGCTTGAGATCTCTAATGACATTAGCATAAATGATTATAGTTACAAATCACAAGCCATTCTTCGTGCGAGCAGATACAAACCTGTGCATTACCCGATTTGAATGCAAGTAATAAAGCGCAGATACTAGATCGCAAGCTATCACCTGCGCCCTTTCCTCGGACAGTCTACCTTCCTTGGCCAGTATATCATACAATTCCTTATCTGCATACTCTGTCACAACCACGATCTAATTCAGATATTTTACAGAATATCTAAAGATACTGTCTCAGGGCCTGAGCAGAATGGCTGTCTTATATTCTTAAGACAATGCTTTATGTTTTAAATCTTTATCTTGAAGTGACGCACAGTAACTGTCTTGCGTCTCTAAGAGTCTATCCAGACCAACTTGTATAGCGCAGACACGTATATACATAAGGAATCTGATTGGACCATAAATGCGCGTGTAGGAAATAGACCAATCCATTTTTTATGCATATACTTATGCACCTGTGCAAGTTTATCTGGCTAGACCCTAACAGCACAAGACAGCCATTCTCTGCTCAAGTCCTTACTCGTAAACATGATCCTTTTCAAATCCGACATACTTCAGATTCTGTCTCGAATGAGTCTATCATCTGTACGATATTTGGATGCTTCAGATGACGCTGAATCTCGCACTCTTGACGCAGACTCTTGAGCTCTTTGTATGATCTGCCACACTGTGGAGCAAGCACGGGACTGTACGTTAGTCACCAAGTAAAGCAAGTTATTTATAAATCTCTTCTGTCTCATAGCCAACCTTTCTTATCATCTTGAAAGCCACGATTTCACCGTCCGAACGTTTCCTAGCTTTGTACACCTGTCCGAAGGATCCTTCCCCGATGTGCTTCAGAATCTCGTACTTCTTCGACTTAAAGCTTTCGTATTTCTTCATTTCGCTCAAGTGCTGGAGACGATTAATGTCAAAAAAATGCGCTTTTTGTATCCGCGCGGTGTGCGCATGCGACCAAAACGGAAACTCCACAACGCGTTAAATATAGATAACTAAACGCGGAGCATCAGTTAAGCTGCAAATACACAGAAAAAAAACAAGACTTAAGACGTGTAAATCTGAGCCAAGACTTTGCAGAGTTGTTTAAATTAAAAAATGACTGCTTACATTCTCGACCGTGACTGGTCGCTTCCCTTACATCTCAAGTTTTTACTGTTTAGGTTTTTCAGTGTATCATGGCTCTACCCATAGACATAGTATATCTAGACTGCTGGTTGGCGGAGTGGGGGTAGAGCTCACGTAGAAAAGGATGCACTCTGTTTCGTGCATTGAACGTTCTCTCTCGCACACGCGAAAAGAGGGGATAAGGGGAAGCAGTTACTAACCTGTGCGAGAGAGAACGCACAGACA
>NW_011967047.1:166556-170382 GCF_000949405.1 Vollenhovia emeryi | reverse complement strand
GATTTATGAGTATATAGGTTACGCGCACTAGCACGAGAACGATGCACTGGGCATGGATATATGCGATGTTGCACGGAATAGAGAGAGACGGACGCAGTACGCGCGGATATATGTTGCGCGAGATAGAGAGAGACAGATGCAATACGCGCGGTAAACGCTACGCGAGCGAGCTCGGTCGATCGAGCGAGCGATCCAAAAAAACGGTACCGGGTGTACTACATCCGAAGGGCTCTGAGAAGTTACTGATAGGGTGTGCCTCGAGATAACTGTCGGATCTAACCAGCGGACGGGCTGTAAGCCCACTCGCGCTGGGATGAGAATGTCCCCGATCCGACAGTGCCGTCAGAGGTGAAGCAACACCTGAGCCGATGAGAGAACTTAGCTTTACGATGAGGAGGTCCGCACGTGGTCCGGATGAATGCACGCTCTTGGTCGGTGGCCCGAGGCAGCTTTCCAGCGGTAGTGACATCAATGTCCGCATATCCTCGTTGCAAAGACCACCTCCTTGATTGCCGTATATCCGTCGAGATCCACTGAGATAATACGTGAGAAGAGACAAGTCTCTAATCGTCACTGACTTTTTACTGAGATGTAGACTTTCCAGTCTCGAGAACCCTTCTGTGATGGCGGAAGGTCGTGACGATACTGACAATACTGACGAGATTGCGTCAGCGGCAGCGCGCCGAAACTTGTCGAAGCAAGAGAGAGAGAGAGTGTACACAACAGAGAGAGAGAGCGCGTGAGCGCATGTTTCGAGGCCAAGGCCCCGTGCGGCTAGAGTTGTAGGCCGCCCGCTAATTTCGAATTTGACTCTTGAGCGTTCCCACTCACTCTGAACGGAACGTTCATACTTATTTTCTGAACAACATGTTACTCCTGAGTTATATAGCTGTAATATTTTGTGTTTGCTGGGATATAATGGTCCAAATATTTGCTTTTAAATTTAATTTTTATCAATTAGAAATTAAAGAGGCCGTTTAGGACCGGGCATAGGTGTAAGTAGCCAGTTAAATTAAATTATTTAAGTGAATTCATATACCGTATTCTTTCCAACTTATCCTGTGCGCCAGTTGCATACTAGTCTTAAAACACAGGTCAATCCCCGTAAGTGGATTAAAATAATTTATAAGCGTGAATTCACTGACGATAACACTTCCACTTACGGGGATTGACCTGTGTTTTAAGACTAGTATGCAACTGGCGCACAGGATAAGTTGGAAAGAATACAGTATATGAATTCACTTAAATAATTTAATTTAACTGGCTACTTACATCTATGCCCGGTCCTAAACGGCCGCTTTAATTTCTAATTGATTTTATATCTTAAAGGACCTATGTTAAAATTGTAGTATTTAATTTTTATGTTTTTAAATACTTTTATATTTAATTTTTATCTCCTTCGAAATGCAATTAAATGTAACTAGCATAGAACGAACACCCTGTTCGTTCTATGCAAGTTACATAGTATAGAAAATATAAATTAGACAGCAACAGTTGAAAGGTAGAGTAGACAATTTCAAAAATTAAGTAATATAACGGTAAATTATAATAACATATTTATCAAATCAATATTTGATACTTCAGACTCTGACAGTGACGGTGTAGAAGAGCTTTCTGTATCCTTTTCTTCATCTACATCACAAAAAACGAAATTTGCACCATATTATACTGTGGATGTAGATGATAAAAAAGAAAAGTTTGGAATATGCAAGTTATGCAAAGAGCAAAAAATAAAGAAAATCGTAAAAATGAAACATTCAAACACTTCGGGATTAAAAAGGCATTTAAAAATTGCACACAGAAAAGAATTTGATAAATTGTACGGACCCACTCCACAATAAAAAAATCAGCAATTGTTACCTTTTCTGCAATCAGAGGTAATTTCAGTAAAATATAAATTAATAAATGTATGTGTATATAAATAAATGAATATGCGCATGAGGTGTTGTATATACAAATTAAACAATCATAAAACATTAGGAAAATTGCTTTCTAAATTAACATGCCTGATTTGATAAAGTGAGTGTGGTAAAGTGACACGTGAAAAGAGTACAGCTATTGTTAGATATTTTTTTCAAATGCTATTCACGGTCAATTTTGTTAGAAAATATTTTGTTCGTGCGTCGTGCTATCGTGTTGCGTTCGATGTGTTGCGCTACGCTGCAAAACGCCAAAGGGCACTTTGCGCGAGCGCGTGACAATATACATAAAGTGCTCGGCGTAAGATATTAATCCGCTCACTTATAGGTAGCTTCGTTAAAATTTTAACCCGTTTTCATTTTAAGTTTTCATTTTATAATTAAATTAAAATTTTCTTGTTGACTTAATATATCATTTGATGAGATCTATATAATAGATTAGGTTGCTTACGTTCTTTTTAATATCTCTAACGTTAATAAATAACATTTATTTTTAATTTCAGACTTCATGTAGCAATACTAGCTTTACAGAAAAAATAGTACAGTGGTTGGCAATAAAATATTTGCCGTTTAATTTTTTTGATGATACTGCCACACAGAACTTTTTTGCTGCATTAAATCCTAATCTTACGTATCCCAAACGCGATACTATGAAAAGAAAAGTACTGGAAATATTTGAAAAGAAGAAAGATGCAGTAATCAATGTATTGAAAACTAATGAATCCAAGATTTCCTTCACGGTCGATGGTTGGACATCCATTGCTGAGAAATCCTATTATGGCATTACTGCACATTTTATAGATGCTAACTGGAAACTACAGTCCCTAGTTCTAGACTGCGTACCATCCAACGGAGCCCACACTGGCAAGGACATAGCAATGTTATTCTACAATTCTTTGAAAATTTCAATATTGAGTCTAAGATTCAAGGTAATAACACGTACAGTTGCAAACAATGAAATTGAATCGGTTAGATTTGTAACTTCTCGATTTTACATGCATCGATATATTTTTTACTTTCTCGAAACAAAGTACTGTTCCCAGATATTCAAAAAATGTTCTATTAAAAAATCTATAGATGCATACTCTTACACTCTTACCGAAACAGCGAAAATTATTTAACAATTTTCCTAAAGTAGATGTGACCATATTATAGGTATCGTTTTGGATAATGTTGCTAGCAATACTGTATTTATTCAAAAGCTACAGTTAATTTTACAAAGTGAAAATATCGACTTCAACTGTGAAGATTGTCATTTTCGATGCTTTGCGCATATCTTAAACTTGGGAGTTCAGGATATGCTGCGTGAATTAAAATTAGATGATCCGGAAGAGTGTGAAGGAAGTGATTCCGATTATTCCGAAGATGAAGATAATGTGGTTACAACAAATAATGATATTCTCAATAGTCCCATTAAAAAAATCAGGGCTCTCTTTTTAAAATTAAAAAGATCTGAGCAAAATACAAATATGTTAAAAAGTGCATGCACTATGACCAAGTTTTTGTCGCCAAAAATCGATGTGTGCACACGCTGGAACTCAACTCATGACATGCTTAAAGTTGCATTATTGTTGAAGCCTGCACTGATTAGTCTGTTCCAAAGTAATCCTACATTTTGCATGTATTTACTATCCGAAGAAGAATGGTGTTTATGCTCAGAAGTTCAGAAATTTCTAAAACATTTTAAAACTGTATCTACTGTTCTTGGCGGTGACAGCTATGTAACCTTACCGTACGTTATAATAGCATTCAATATGCTTATAGATAAAATCGAGAATAAGATGCAAACTTTGAACCGCACTGATAAATTGTTCAATGCATACCAAGCTGGTCGAGATAAATTACTTAAACATTATCATAAATCTAACTGGATTTACTGTATTAGTCTCGTGCTAGATCCGAGGCAC
>NW_011967047.1:148328-159218 GCF_000949405.1 Vollenhovia emeryi | reverse complement strand
GCCGCCCGTCGGCGCCTCTCGCCCTCGCCCCTCGACTCGCCCTCTCCTCGGTTTGGCTCCCTGGGCTCCCCCGCGGCCGCTGCTTGCTGACGCCCTCGCGCTCTCGCCCCTTGTCTCCATCCTTCTTCCCGCCTCTCGGCCACGCCGTCGGTTGGTCCCCTCGCTGGTCAGGTCGGCTCGGTGACGCTCGATGGGCGCGATACAAAAAATAAAAAGTCTCGGGTAAGCGGACAAGCAAAGAAAAAATGTGTAGTTGCGACCCCGGGAGGTTTCCCTACGGCCTCGCGCGGTTCCTCCTTTCCCGGGCGGACCGACACCGCGCCTTGGGACGGCAGCGGGGAGCTGGCACGCGGCAGCTAATCCGCCACGTCACAGAAGATATGCAATTTAGAAATATACATTTGTATGCACTAACTATTGAGGTAAAATCTCTAATCTTAGTAATTAGAATTTAAGTAACAACGATTTCCGTTTCAAAACATTTTCTCGATTGAACAGAATTAATCGTTAATTTAATCAATACCAATAAGTCCGCAGAGTAATATACAAAATGTAGCAACAGTCACGGAACAAATTAATGTAAAATATTAAGTACAGAATTTTCAATTTCGTAGGCGGGACAACGAATTCTCAACGTTCGTACAACGTTGTTGTCTTGGAGTTTTCAAAAGCGTTCGTGCATCCAAAGAAAGTGTGGAAAAACAAGGATGTTTTTTCAACGTTAATAACAGTGCTCTTAAAGCGGTATATGAGTAATCTGATGTGTTACAGCCCAAGCTGCAAGATCGTCTTGAAAATCGCTTTTATTTTCATTTTCAAATGAATCACTTAATTCATCGTTATAGAAACGTTTGAAGATGATTCTTGTAAATCCGACTCTGATTGTCTGTCTGAATTTTCATGTTGTACAAAATTACTTTCACATTCTACATTATTATCAGTATCTATTTCAGAATTAATTGTGTCATTAATTCTGTCATTATTCAAATTTGTCGCGAATTTATTATTATTACGCGACAATGAATTTCTATTAAACAAATTTTGAGAAATAATATTTGCCTCCCGTGCTGCTAATCTTCTGATTGTGAGATGTCGCTTTGATACAAATACGATATCTTTTCTTTGGCGTTTTCGACTCATTTCCTTGTCAAGTGTTATATCTGTACAATATAAACATATTTACGATTGTAGACAATATACATATAATTTTAAACATATACATATGTATATGTCTATGGTTAAAGGCACATCCAGGCACATCATCTGCCATCTTACAGCGTTGTCTTGAAACTGTAGTCAATGTAGTATGAATTTAAGACTCTAGATGAGGACAGTGTTCAGTTTTCTGCTCGACAAGCTTCGTGCGCGCGTGTCATACGCAGCAGATCAACAGCTGATCGTTTATTTTGGACGGAGATAGGACGGAGATTGCGCGCACGAATTTGGCGAGGCAGTAAAACGCAGTTACCAAATCTTTACCGTGTTTTATCGTCGACCGACGTTTTTTTATCGCAAAGAATTTCCACCGTAAGAACAAGAGGATCGAAACCTAAGAGCAAACTTTTTGAGAGAAAGAGAGAGAGAGAGAGAGAGATTGTGGCTCGAATCCACAAAAAAATACAAAGAAGTACCCGAAATCATAATTGAACAAAGGAGAACGTCGCCGGAGTCATGTCAGCGCTGTCGGAGAGTTTTACGATTAAGCAACCTATTAGACGTCTGGAGATTCAAATCAATAATTTCAACGTTGCCATTCCGCATCATGTGAACCTGCTGAAGCGACACAGGAACAATATCAAGAAGGTGAGTGCACCTGCTTAATTTATCTCTGTACTTTTTTTAACCATTCCTGATACCAATTTGAATCCTTGCAGTATCAAGATCAGCACGATTGGGAACAGGTACGAAGGGAGCATGTGAACGTCTCTCGGATCGTCAAGCAGCTGAAGGAGTTGCTGTACCAGATGGACACTCTTAGAGCACAGGTCCTCGACATTGACATCGGTAAATTTGACAAGTTGACAACTGATGCGCGATCGAGCATCATGAGCGCGATTAAGGAGTACTTGGGTAAGAAACGTAGCGCGACGTATGATACTCTCCCGTAATTTCGCGTGGCATAAAATTCTGAAAGATTAATGTGGATACGAATGCGTCGTTTATAGAGATGGAATTGAATTTCCCGACATCGCCGCCTACGTCGCCTGTAAGCGAGCCAGCAGAACCCCTGCATCCGCTCGATGACAGTAATATCCAGTTGCAAGCCGAGCAGGAATATTTACAGCGCCAACAGACGTGTCTGCACGTCTGGAATCGACTACAGGGGGAAATACATCAGTTGCACGAGCTCTTCGTCGAATTTAATAAAGTTGTACATGTGAGTGTATAGTTCCACTTTGCATTACGTGATATTTGAAGAAGGTTAATTAAGGAATAAAACTAATCGATAAGTAACAAATGGTTTTGTATATATCCGTATATATTTCGTATATTTAGCGTGTAGGAAGGAGAGTATTGATGATTAAATGCACGTTTTTTGTCTTGTGCAGGATCAAAAAGAGATGGTGGATAATATGGAGGACAACATTGAAGAGACTGAAAGGAATGTGAACGAAGGTGCGAGACAGTTGCAGAAAGCCTCCGCATATAAAGTCGCTGCGTATCCCATAGCAGGCGCTCTACTGGGCACATGTATCGGAGGACCAATAGGTTTGTTAGCTGGGTTGAAAATTGGCGGTCTTGCTGCCGTGGGTTGCGGTATTTTAGGTGAGTTGTATGCACTTGTATAAAACTAAAACTCGACACTGAAATAAGTATACGAATGATTACATAAGAGAGGATGGAATGGGAAATAAAGTTGGTGAGTAATTGTTCGTCTTCTCAGGTTTCACAGGTGGATCATTGTTGAAAAAGAAACAAGTAGAGTCGCAAAAGCAAGAACCGTGTCTAGATAAATCAACAATAAATCTAAAAAATGTTAAGAAATCTGCCTCTTGTCCTGAGGATTTGAAGCAAGATAAAAAACATTTGTGACAAACGGTGATTTTGTCGACATGCGACATTAATTTTAAACATAAAAAGAAATGCACTGTTATATAATTGTACATTACTGAGATACTTGTATATCTTCCTATTTGTTTTGTGAATATGGTTTTATTTGTACATAAAAACTGTATAAGCTTTATAAAGCTACGTAGTTTCTTTCAGGGAGAGTTTTTTAACTTTCGCGATATTTATAATTTTGTACGCTTAAAAGACAATGGCTAGTCTTGTCTAAACTGTGAACCTTTTAAAATATATAAATTATATGTAACCTATTTAACAGTGTATCATAAGATCATTGTACTTTTCACAGTACTTGTTACAGTAAATATAAGAAAAAATAAGGTTAAGGATAAGGAGATGTTTCTCTTTTAAAATGGTGACTTATATGCCTTTTATGTGCCTTGTAGCTGGTTTAATTATTAAAATACTGATCATCACCTTTAACTTTTTAAACGATGCAGCCACTTGTAATTGCTTTTCTACGAATCAATATATATAAATCCGAAGGTCAAATTTGATGAAAATGCATAATTAAAAAAATTTACTTTAATAGACATTAATTTTCAGTGTTATTTTGCACTTTAACGTAGATTGTCTCTAGAAGAGATCACTTTTCAAATTTCAATCAAGAGAAATGCATATTACATAAAATATACAAGCCATGCATTGATCATGTTGCATGCAAATTATTAAACTATTTACTGAGTTTTCACTACATATAAAATACATGATGTACCGAAATGGCGATTATAATAATCACTCGAAATATATGAAACATCGAAATATTTATTCCGGCAAATAATTACATACTGGAAATGGTAGACATACGTGGTAAATAATACGGTGTGATAACGTTCACAAAAACATTTGAGTTCTCTACAAAAGGCACCCAATACAGTATATTTAGCAAGTGTAATAAAATACATCGGTGTTAGACACAGTACAATACTGAAATAATTGTGTGTTATTAAGTGTAATATATACATTTCATTTATAATGGGAATACTTAATTTAGAGACTAAAATGTTCTACTTAAAAAAATATTAATAAATATCTAAGAACGTGTAATATTAAGTGACTATCGGCATATTTTCTTATAAGGTACTATGTTGTTATTATTGTTACTCCAACATCCCTAATTCAAAAGCAACACCAAACACGCATTCACAGACTTGTGGAAAATAGAGATTGTTTACTTTCGTTCGCTTAGTTTTACTTTCGAAGCTCGGGATGCTCAGCCAGGTGCACCGATGTATGTATATGGCATATTAATATAATTTAAATTGAGATAAAACGAAGATATACGTAATTACGTTTGATTGAAAATTATTGTAAATTGCGATTAAATGTAATTCGTAATAAAATAGGGTGCATCGGACTGTGCCAAGATTCTTTGTAATACTCTATGATCTACACCTACATTTCTAAATACTTGCGACTTCCTCACACAAAAGATATGAAATAAACAGTTTGGTCACTATCCATAAGGTACTTATAATACCTTGACAGACCTTGGCAATAAAGATGGCTAATTAATCGACTTATTTGGAAATAAATGTAACAATGCAGAATCACATATTAGTAAACTGTTATTATCTCATTCACATGTACTTGAATTAAAAGAGTTAAATGACTGCTGATTGACTTAAAATCTTAGAGTTGATTGTAATTTTTCCTGTTTCTCACATATTATTTATGAAAATTGCTTGATTGCACGTTCCACAATTTTTAATAACATATTATGCCTACAAGAAGTGCTTTTTTATTAACCGTTAGGTAATATAAATGATTCTGCATAGTTGAATTAATTGATTCATAAAACAGAACATTGGAATATGTAGTGTGAATTGTCTTAAGGCAAGCTTATCACTCTAATTGATCCTAAGCTATTCCAAAACATTTATCCACACATGTATAAAAAAATTTATTCCTTAAACGTAATAGTATTTCATAAAAAGAACAGAAATTTGGCTTTCGAGTACAGGCCAGAGTTAGATTTACATCTACGACGTGTGATAAAAGGTTTTACAAATGACTCTGACATAAAAAGAATATAATATTTTATATATATATTTTATATATATATATTTGATATATAATCTGGAAATAATATAGACTATTGGTTATATTACTTGTGGCTACATTGTATAAATCTTTGATATTACATTATATTACAAATTGGTATGTATGTGTGCGCAGTGATTTGACATTCCTGAATATATAATCAACTTATTGGATATATCTCGTCGAGAGATAGTATCGATATAATGGATGATAATTAAGGAAAATATATACTTTCTTCAACTAAAGTATGAATTACATCTTTAAGATGATCATATATTTCCCTTAATATAATACAATAAGCGCGAACACAATGTGGAATTGAAATATTACTATTTATCAACTATTAATATAAATAAATGTATAAAACTCTCTTCTCTCGCTCGCTCGCTCTGTCGTAAGACATCGAAATTTCAGGAAATTTTCCGCCACTGTAATCAGGAATGCCAATGTAAATGAGAATGGCGACAAGTGCATATCGTTTATGGTACTGTAGCATACCTCGACATGTGAACGTACATTCGATAGAACATGTTTATCTTGCGTCGTCTTGAGCACATTGGTAAAATTAATAGACGGAATAAGAAAATACACGTTGCCATTACTTGAGAAACTTCAGTTATCACTGAGCTTCCCAAGTAACAGCTTTACGATCTCATAAATCTGTGGATATTTCGAAGCGTATCAAAAGATAGATTCACAGACGGATTCACTTGAAAGTTAAAATTCGGTACTTCACCTCCGCAACTTTAAGATAAAAATCTACGTTTATGTAATGCGATTACAAATTCGTAGCTGGGCACACGTGTTAAGCGTAATGCGGCGATCTACCGAATTGCATGTGGCTTTATACTTTTCCCATTAAACTATAGTTGCTCAAGAATTCTAGTGCTACAGTACGCGTGTAACGATATTACCTCATTGTACCTATCTAAATATGCCACGATAATATGTTACGTCTCTGTAATCGTAACACAAACTTGCAAGTGAATCAATGATACTTTTTCCCGACGTTTCCCGTGTCGAGGAAAGTTCATAGATTAATGGACATGTCTTGGTCGTAAGATGTGAGATTCGTGTCCGTCGAGGAAGCAGGGGTAACCGTTGCCGCTGTCGCGCTGGTTGGCGACTGCAGTGGGGTGGAAGTCGTAGGCAGAGGCGACGTAGGACTCTCCAGAGTTGAATTCCAGTGACTTCTTTCGGTGCTGTCACCTCCATCGTCGGACACGATTGAGATATCGGCGATAATACCGCTTTCTACAATGAGAACGTTAAACATGACAATTTAATATCGATGTCGAGTTTCTTTAAAGGACCACTGAGATTGAAGCGCAATACTCACCAACGCTACACTGGCTGTTCAGTGTAGTACTGCGATGATGCGGCCGTGGACTCGTGTCTAATCCAAGATTAAGCGTCGTAGGAGGACCGCTGCTTCCACCGCTGCTCGAAGACGAGCTAACGGAAATTACGCTGTGCGGCCTTCTGCTGCAACGACTGGAGTCCTCTGTCATTGATACCGCTATAGAGTTTCTAAATCTGGGGGCTGTACAGACAAATTGAAATATTTGTTTTAATATCCAATTATATAAGCAAAATGATTCTCGATGATTCGCGAAACTGTTACTCACTCTTAGAGAGTTGAGCCACACTGATGGAGCGATCGTTTATCTGATCTGCACTAGGCCTTATATCCAAACACGGCTTATTGCCAATGCCCATGCTCGACATCTCTGCCAGGCGCACTTCTAAAAAGTGAAACATCATTGATAGTTTCGCGCTCTTCTAGATTTATACACTAAACATATTAATAAACGAAATAAAAATGACAAATTACCTCTGTTTCGAAGCGCCTGCTTCCATAAGAGGTTGCTAAGTTCCTCGGTCCAGGCTTTCTTAATGTCCTCACTCGCGCACTGCAACGTGTACGTGTCTCCTGGTTTTCTTTTGCGGAACCAGATCTCAAATTTTGTAGGCGAATCTGCGATAACGGCAGTCAAGCCGATATCTGTTGTTTTAATGCTATGCTTGTAGATGTAAATATCGAGGTTCTGAAAAAATATGTACGTGTAAGTAACAACATGATATAGAAACATAAAGTTAAAATGCGCGCGAAGCAAACATGCCGAAAATCTCACCTTTCTATCGGGGAATCTTCTTGCTTTACTGAAGAGTATAAGATCTTCGAACAGGAAGACTTGACGTAGGCATTTTTTGCCTTTTCCCTGCCAGACTAAGAATTCGTTTTGCCGCAGCAGCCTGCCTTGTTCTTTTACATTTACCTAGAAAATAATATCACATCTTTTGCATTGTGCAATATATTTATATAAATTATTCTCACTATTTTCTGAAATGGATAGTTCGTTATTTCATATTATTGTTATTTGAACAGAATAAAACTTACGTCACAATCGCGAAGCGAATCCATCGCCAAAAGATCGTTCCCATGTCGAAGCTGAAATCGCACCATCTGCTCGGCGGCTCTCAAATCCGCTTCACCTTCGACCATCGGTTTCATGCCATCTTCCTTCTCGTCTTTCTCCTCTTTGCCGGACAATTGTTCCGATAAATCTGTACCAGCTTTGACCAGCTGCTGAAGCAACAAAGCGTATTTCCCCATTCGCTGGACCGGCTTCAGCAAATAACTAGCCAAGTCCATTTTATCTCCCAGCTCTAATTGTTTCTGTTTGAAGAAGCTCGTGCCATATTCCGCCATCAGCGAGTCCGAATTTGGTTTATTCTTATTGTACAAGGCGTAAAGATAAAATTTCTTCTCCTGTAAAAGATTGATTTCCACGTGACATCCCACTTTTATGTCTTAACCATCAAGAGTTTCGAGAGATAGGGTTGTGCTTACGTGTCGGAGGAAGCACTGTCCCACCAGCATGGGCGATTGCTCGCACTGCTCTAGTTCGCGTAGAAAGTGTTGACTGTGAAACTCGTATATCTTCTCAACATTCCCGAAGATCACGTTTCTCTGCCCTCTGAGAGCCTGCGGGATGTCCTCCCGTACGAGTTCCGGAATATAGTTCTTCGCAAAGAAGGTTTACAAGTTTACATTACGCTCGGCGCGCGCGATAAATAATGAAATTACGCGGGAATATCAACTTCAACGATGCGCACATAATAATTACCTCTATTATATACTCGAGGGACTTGACGTAGTCTCGTTCAGTCTGTATCATCTCCCTCATTATGAGCAGTATTGTTCTGCAAGGTGAAATTCTTCGTTAACGACGTTACGATCGTATAACAATCGGTACGATGGCATAACGGAAATTACGACGGAACAATGGGTCGCTATTAAAATAGCCATGACATGGCAATAAAATGTCGCACCTAGGACAACAACAATGTGACCTGACCGTTCCATTTTACAATTACTTTCAGACAAAAATTTCCCTTATCTTAATTGGTTCTATCAATATCAATTCGTGACTTTCTTGGCAATTTTGCCTGGAAATTGAACGACCGAGGGACACAAGATGAAGGATTGATATTATAACAAAGATGTACAAGCGTCGTACTTTTTCGCCTTCATTCCTGGCGCGATACTGGCTGATCTGTGAAGGTGCGAGTTGACCGGCGGCTTAACCAGCCTTCGCGGTGCCGGGCTTCGCGGAGGCGTGCGCGGCGGCGAGCAGTCCAGGAGCTGCTCGGCACTCTCTCGAAGCTCGGCGATGTTGTCCAGCACCGGCCGACCACCGCTACCGGCCGACCCGATGCTCTCCATCGGGCAAGCGTAAGACGCGCTGCTGTCGCTATCGTCCCAGGACGTTCCTGGAATATACGTAAACCCAGCTTGTGGACATTCTTCTTGCAACGACCCTGAGAAAAGGGAGGAAGAAGGAGCCTCACTTTTGGCCAAGGTGTCGTCCCAGGAGGTCGACTCGGAAGCGGCGAAAGATCTTCTCCTCGCGGGGCTCCCAGGAGCGGACGTGGTCCTGGCGATCTCGAGGGCTTCCGCGCACTTGTTCCGGGCGATGCGACATTGCTCCAGAAGGACTTCGTTACCGAGCTTCTCCGCCAAGGCTATCATCTCGGTGAAGTGTTCGGGCGGTAGAGGCGGCCTCGCCATCAGAAATTGCTGGGACCTCCTCTCGCTCGCCAGGCGAGCCTCCTGCGCCCACTCGTAGGCGCGATCCTGCAGGAGACAGCATCTCGACGTGTCCTCCAGGTACTCCCGCCTGTCCTCCAGACGTGAGCCGAATCCTCGCAGATGCTGCTTCAGGGATCTCGCGAGCTCGCGGAGTCCGCTCGCGCTCGCCGCCTCGGCAAGATCGCTTCCCTTGTCCAAGTGTCTCTGTAACACAAAGCGGAACAAAAATCAAATTTGACTTCAAGTGTTCTCGTGCAAAACATTTCGAATCCGAGTACGAAACCCTACTTCGGCGGCATCCGACGCCGTACCTTCCCGCGCTACTCATTACCGCCGGAGAATTCAATTCTGAAACTTCGTCCCAGAGCTTCATTTCGAACTTTGCGATGAATACGAGACTGTAACGGTATATTGTCGCAATGAAAAAGTAATTTCACTCTCGGTATTTATCGCGAGGATTCAGTGATCACGCGACGATATCGTTCGCTAATTATTCGCAGAAAACGATCCAAGTTTCTTCCCGTACTTGTCGCGAACGCGTAAAAAACAATACGATATGCGAAGCGGCGCGGGCCACTAACGTTAACAATCCGGCGTGACTTTTTTTTGCCGGGAGCCGTTGACCGAGCACGGATTCCAAGAAATGACGTACTTACGCGCGTAGTAAACAATTCGGTCTCGAGCGCCGGTTACAATGACGTAGCACCGTGAACACTTTTTTCGAAAACAGTCTATTGTGCCTAATCAGTCGGCGCGAGTGAGTCGAGCGTGGCGGGTGTTCCGTGTGTCGTCGCGTCGCCCCTCGTAACGCGATTACTTTCTACGAGAATCTCGATCATCTACGCAACGCGATCGTCTCGTACGAGAGTTTCAACATCTATCCATCGCGTTTAAGGAATTGTCGCGATCCGTAATCACATCGGGGATTAATAACGAATACTTATAACATATCGATCGCTTGCCAAGACATCTCTCCAACAATTAAACGTATAAAAGTGCGCGTATAACATAAAGTTTTCATTTTCCTCGCGTTCGGGAGTGCCGTTTAGTGCCAAATCGCGCGAACGATTTGTGTTTTCGCGAGTGTGCCGGAGGAGACCTGACACAGTGGAGGAGGAGGCCCGGGAGGGCATCAGGCACCGGCGGAGCAACTTTAAGGTAAATGTTATTTTTTTATTTTGTTTAAAAGTGAGATATTTTGCGGAAAATCGTTCGCGCATTAATTATTCAAACGTTTAACCAAATAAAGTTTGATACGCATAACAAGTACTTATATTTTGAAATATTAGTTTTTACATTGAACACTGCTTTAATAAGTTCTATTTTTGTTACAGAATCAACATAGCAAACTCCGCTGCTGCGCATCGGATGGTAAGTCAAAAACTCTTTTAGTAAGGCAACGAATCTACATAATTTCGTAGATTGTGTTATAGATGGTAGATCGTAGATTTGTATATCTCGTAGATCCGTTGCCTTAAGGGGATGCTGGAGTGATTCTGCACTTTCGCACCTTTTGCACTTAAAACTGTCTGTTTCGTGGAAAGATTTGTGTAATACACAAATTAAATGGCACGTGTACAGATGATCGAAAGCAGCTTGCTATTCCGGCTAAATTAAAGAACAATATGACATCACTGAAACTAAGTTTGTAAGTTTAATAAAAAATAATAGTGAGCAACACATAC
>NW_011967047.1:125883-146883 GCF_000949405.1 Vollenhovia emeryi | reverse complement strand
TTCGATCTGTACACGTAAGCCATTTAATTTGTATATTACACAAATGTTTCCGTGAACTGACAGTTTTTAGGTTAGAAAGGTGCAAAAGTGCAGAATCACTCCAGCATCCCCTTAAATGGATAGATTTTACAACACAATTTCGTATTTATTTAAATATATTTCATCCATTAAAAGAGAGTGATCGCGATTTTTTACTGTGGGTTGAATGCCCCGTCGTAGCACATTACATATTTTCATGCAAAATGTGACGACTATTATTGATATATTCGTCGAACTAATCTCTTATAGTCTATCCATTTTTATTAACAAATTTATATATGAACTACAATAATATGATGTGAGATTCGAATATTTTGACAAGAACGCTGAAACTTAATATTATTTTCATACATTATTTGAGATTATTAATTAACTGAAATATTTAATTGTCGGTCTATTTATCGTACGGAAAGTCTCTTTTCTCTGAGTCTCACGTTATTTATTCTGTATGTGTATCTCGCAATTCATTGTCAAGATGCGTCTCGCATGAATACATGCACAGTCACACGCATCTTCGTATTTTTACGGTTGTTTTCGCGGTCGGTTTTCGCGATTGATTTTTCAAACAATTTTGAAGAAATTATTAATTGTTTAATTTTGTTAACATTATAAATTTTAATTTACCACGGAATATAATTCAAATTTATTAAAATATATATAACGCGAAGTAATTTTGTTTCCATATCTATACTTGAATTTTGAATTCAAAGATCAAGTCACAAAGAGATAGTCTTATTCTCGAACAAATAACGAATGTCAAAATAGATTTGATCAGTTTTATAGAGTAAATATTTAGAATTGACTTTCTTCTTTAATTAACTTCTCGTGGTCGTGCATTTTTTTTATACGATCGACGCTCGCATACAGTTCGAACCGTACGAAATATTTGTTGGTGACGATAAACCGACTATGTGTGGAAGGAGTTTTCTTCCTTCCTGATCTCTGGTCAAAATGACCAGACTGTTTGGCCGGGAGCAACGAAAGGTATGTCCAATCTGGCCCAACGAAGGGATACGCCGAGTTAGTGGTCAATATTCGCCACTTTGATGTATTATGTGAATGTGTTGTACGATATATGTTGATTTCTTCTTATGTGCAAAAATTCGGGTGGGTTATATTCTTTCCTTCTTTACTTATTCTTGCATATGTGCAAGATTAAAAAGACCCCTGTTAAATCGCGCGCGTATAACTCCAAACCTCTTATAAATCGCGTCGCGGTTTTAACGAAAGACTCGTGGGTTTATTAACAAAAACCGATAAATAATTTTTAAAAAATTAATACTGTCCGAAAAATGCCTAAGACAGATAGAGATGATTTGCTGTCCGAAAGGACGGAGTTCTGGCTTTATGCAAACAGTTTACGCGTAGTTCCGGACGTATTACAGTATATTTTAAACAGTTCCATGCAGTGGAAGCAATAAATAATTTTTTTTTAAATTAATATTGTCCGAGAACTGTCTTTAAGGCAGATAGAGATGATTTGCTGTCCGAAAGGACAGAGTTCTGGCTTTATTAAAATAGTTCTCGCATAGTTCCGAACATATTTTAGCATTTTTTAAACAGTTCTATGCAGTGGAAGCAATAAATAATTAAAAAAAAACAATTTGGTTAAAATATGCCGAACAAAATTGTTTTGTTCCTCCAACAAAATAATTTTGTGTCTTCAACAAAACAGTTTAGTTAAAGTAATTTTTTACAGTTACCAAATATCTTGTTTTATGTATATCCTTTCGGACAGCAAATCATCTCTATCTGCCTGAAATACAGTTCTTGGGCAGTATTAATTTAAAAAAAAATTATTTATCGATTTCACTGCATAGAACTGTTTAGAATATACTGAAATTGTTCGGAACTACGCGAAAACTATTTTAATAAAGCCAGAACTCTGTCCTTTCGGAGAGCAAATTATCTCTATCTACCGTAAAGACAGTTATCGGGCAATATTAATTCCTGATACATTAAACACATAGTTCTGGCTTTTAAGACCAAAAAATTGAAAAGTGCAAACTGATTTGCTAACTTCACGCTGCAAATCACTTTGTCCCCGAATGATTTCCTAATTATTTCTGCTAGGACTTTTATCGCATGAAAGTTCTACAATAGTTCTAGAAAGAGTTCTGGCGAAAAAACATAGTTTTTATAATTTAAAAAAATTTTATCACTTTATAAATATATCCTCATGGAGACAAAGGTGATCTCTAGAACTATTAGAAAGGAAGTCAGAACTCTCAACAATTAATGATTTTCCACGAAATGAGATGCCCAGCTTCACACACACACGATATTCCGGTCCCGCCTGCTCGTCGGAGTTGCGGGTCTCCCGCGGCGCCCGGCGGACCCCGTCCCTAATGGAGGGGCCATAAATCGACATATGGGGGTAAATAATGTCACGATAAGCCAGGGGGTCCGTACCGGCGCGGCCGCCACCGTACAACTCTCCTTCATGGATAACACGCGCGTTTACACAGAAAATCCCGGCGTGCACGCTCGTCCCGTCAAGCGTATCGCATCCCGGCGCGATGATACACGTACTCTCGCATTCGTGCGAGCGTGAAATCCACTTAGACACGGCTCGGCTGCATCCTGGAGCACGGACTGCTCGATCGAGTGTCCGTGACGAAAGGCGCTCTCGTATCTCGTCCCACGATGGCTCCGGACGCGATACGCGATCGCGAAGAGAGACCGCCGTCGCGGATAAGATTCGTATGCGTTCCACGCACGATTACGCGTAACATCGGCGACGTAACGCGCCCGTGACGAGTCGCCCGCGACTGGGAGAAATTTTCTCGGGCGCTTCACTTATTAGGTGTGCATAATAACGCATTAACGATGCGATCGCGGACGCCCAGAATGAGATCGGACACCCGAGGAGGCTTCTGTACGAAGAAGAAAGTACTTCGCACGTAACGTTGGTCGGCGCGTGATACGTGTCACGTTGCACCCCGATGAAATATCACGTCTCCCGCGGCGCCGCGAGACACTTTAATATCGTAAGTAGAAAGTGTGCGGCGCATAAGCGCTTTAGACGCGTTACCGTGCTCCGATGTCGTTGGTAGAGAAGAGAAATGCGCAAAGTTCGAATACGAATGACCCGGGGACACAGTGGCGCATCGCTATTGTCGCAGTTATTATTGCAGTTTTACCGCACCTTATTATGCATTAAAACGACCTGCACTTGTAAATTATGAATTTACTGAATGCAAACGCGAATAAAACGGGCTACTTTATTATACCTTTGAGTATCTCGCTTGACAATTCAAATATTAACAAGATTCGGACAAAGGGGACAAAGATGACTTTAATTCCTTATTTTTCACCAAGTTTGTCGACTCATGTCTGAGTGTTATTTGTTAAGGATATTCACAACGCAAAGCACACATTAATCCTGAACAAAAATCGCACATTAATCTCCTAAGGAACCAGACATTACTTGTTACTTGTTACTTTGGCAATAAATCTTGTCTTGTCCTATGTGTATCCCATAAATTTATAAATCAAATTACGCGTCCTCGGGAATATAATTCCGCGAAACGACTGCGCGCCTTTTTTTTATTCAATCATTGAACGCTGCACGCGTTACGCGGGATGATCTTCGTTCACTCTAATGGCGTTTGTTCACGTATACGCACGTGGCAGACTCCCCCAAGGATCTATCGGTACTATTTTTCCTCTTCGCCTCGCACGAGATTCGTGAGAGAATTATATGGCACGTGCAATGTGTTTGTATTTTTCACGCTACTGCGGAGAGAAGTTTCTTTTAAAATTTATCCTGAAAATTTTACGAGTAAAATGTATGGTAAAATTTCAAAAACTCATAAAGTTCTTCAAAATGCCATGTTTTCGCGCGATCACATAATTTTCAGAATAAATTTTGAGAGAAAATTCTCCGTGTAGTACTCAAGCATAGCGTATCAATGTATCAATATAATCAATCCGCATAGGATAAAGAATCGTCCAGCTAATTTATCGCATTATTCTATAGTGAGATATATTTCGTTTTTCAAGCTGCTATGAACAGCGCTCATTGCTATTAATAGAACCCGTCTATAATTTCCGTCTGTAACGCAATGCTTGCATTCTTTTAACATTATCGTGTCATGCGTCGATTAAGGCCAGTATTCTGCAAAAATCACTTTCTCGAAAATGGACTTGGAGTTGATAAAATTGGTCGCGAGCGCTGCTGAAATCATCCGTCAAAAAAATGAGAATACGATTCTCTCGATGCACGCGTCAGCGCAACGTAATTACGAGCACCGTTGCGAACCGGATGCGGCAAATTGATCGTCGATTAAAATCGTAAATCAACGTAAATTCACACGCGTGTCGACAATATCATTTTTTTTTATCTTTGTACGGCTCGCGCGTTTTCCAATCAGGATATTGAATCTTCTATCGAAACAGATCGATTTGCGCGCGGTTCATCTTCATGATTATAAGCGGTTTGTAGAGCACGTGAAATATTGCTTCAAGGGTCATGATATATCTCTCCCGCTTTCTTCTCTTTCGCCTCGAGTCGTTTAATCAGAGGGACCGTTTCGGCGCAGGGTGTAATCCTCTCTTCGAATAGGCGTGCGACCCTTTCGCGCATTGCGCGCGTGCATACAGGGGCGATTATTAAATTTCATGTGCCCAACAGCCATTATCTCGCGGCGCAGTCCTTTAAAAAGTCCGCACACGATATCGCGTTCTCTATTTCCGCTTCCGAAGAGTGTTTCGCGTGCCGCGGGGTGTCGTTAATTGTTTGCCTACACGAGAAAGGCAGCCCGCATTGTTTTACGAAAGTCTGTCGGTGACTTGTTAATTTATTGTTGCGCCCTCATTGTGACGTGCGCATCCGGACCAGTGTGAATCCCAGCTCATCGTGAAAGTGCGATCGTTTAACGCTTGCATATTTAAAAAAAAAACCATCAAACACAAATACCGTGAAATAATAGACACGCGGTGCCCACGTTTTATATATGTGTATATAAATTCAAGTCTCCGACACGATTGTTTAAACCGTATAAACAATTTTCCCGCGCAACTGTGTATTGAATATAAATAAGTATGATCAAGTATGATAAATTACGGTAATTGCGCTCGGCTGACGTAAATTGCCGCATTACCGTACGAGAAAGCGCAGACGATGCAAATCGATCATAAATGCCCAGCTTGACATGCCTCGACATCATCGATTATTAAATACGCGTTATACCGAAATTATTGGACAAATCCGCGATATAATTATTCTAACGTGAAATTAGTAGATACGAATGTAATCGTGGCGCTGCGGCGCGCGATTGTTACGGCGGAATGTAGAAAGGCGCCTCTCGGAGCGTAATTGTTGGAGCGTGAAACCAGATTAGCTAAAACGTGACCAATCTCGCGGATACGTAGATTCCGTGGCTCGCGCACGAACCGCCGTGCTTATGTGCGCGCGTCCATTAATTGACACGTATCGTTGATTATCATAATAGATTGTCAATTAATATCAAGGAAGTTCGTAGGCGCAAACGGACAAAGACCCCTGGCAGCGCTGAACATACGGCGCCGATTATACTTTCTAATTACGGCAGCGCGCGGCGCACATGTATCCGTATCGCGAGTGGAAAGTCCTATTTTAGGCGGAGATTACTCCCCCGGCGTCTCGGGAGGATTCGACCGCAACATATCTCTTGGAGCGCAATGAAAGTGCCTAATTAACACATCCCCCTCGATCAAGGATACGCGGCATCTTTCGCAAGCGCGAAGACTGATTCGTGTCTTCACGATCGACGGCTGGAAATAATTACAGCTGGCGTGCGCGAGTATCGTCCGCGATTTTGTGTATTTTGGCGTAACGCGGGCGTGAGCAGATGCGCGAGGTCGATACGCGAAAGAGAACGGGAGCAGAGGCCCGCGAGGGATGGGGCAAGCGGTGAAAATGCAAGTCAGTGCGCCGAGGCACTGCGAGGCGCAATTAATTACAGATGAGCCGCAATGGGCGTCTATGAACGAACACAATGACTCACATTTTGTTTGATCGCGGTAGTCTTGTGAGGCCCGACTTAATCGGCCGTATGTGTCGCTTCGCGCTTCGCGCAGCGGCGGTATGCTAACACGTTGAATTCCATCTTGTGATTCAAGCGCATCGCAAGCTATTTGTTTCTACTGCAAACTACTCGACCTGTTTGCAAGCAATTACAAATACTTGGCCGATAAAATGACCGTTTGCGCGCGTACGACAAAGACAATGATAATTCGGAGCGTATTTCGCGCCAGCTTTAATGTGATTATTTATCCGAGTTGAAGCTCGTAAAACATTTTCAAAATAGACACAAACGTTCGGTCGAATAACACGGCCTGCAAAATGCATAACTGCACGAGTTAGAGCAATTTCTTTCGATAGCATTATGCGACATTCCATCTGCGACGCCGGCATACCATCGGTGAATCGACGCAGTCGATTTAAATTGATCTATCCTTCTGCCATCCGATAGTTAGGTTCTATTAGTACTGTGCAGTAAGAGATAAAAATGATGTGAGACACGTGGCTGCAATATTATCCAATTGTTACCGTACACTGCGACGAGCCTTCAAAGCGACTCTTAAATCTTCCTCTCTAACAGAGACTATGTGTGCGCCATTAAACAACGTTAATTAACCGTTAAAGTAATCATACGTTATCGTTAGCTATGGGCGGGCTTTGAAGTCAAGCATATTCCTCGACTCCCGGCTATACTGGTTGTTCAACCGGTACTTGAAACATTTTCCTGAAACTGTTTAACGAACGATAAGACGACGCCATTAGAAAACGTGCCAGCTGACGATTAGTTGATTACCGAACGGTTTTCCTAGTTGTTAGTTCTACCGGCTCTCTTCGAGATCGTGAATATTACCGGGAACTTTCCCGTTGACGCGACTAAACGGATCGCGGTACATCGATTGTTCATCACTGCAACAGGTTGCCGGCCAACACGGGATTTGTTCACGCAAGAAAAATCGCAGCGAAATGCGGACGACGCTTGAAATCCAGTGTTCGGATGTAGCAGGCGTTATCAACGGTGGACTCTCTTCACGTATCCACCAGATACGAATGTGTGACATACAAAAGAGAACGACTGACACGAAAGATTCTGCCGTGTTAATCGCAGCTGAGCATTCAAAGAGCATTTCCTACAGCGATATAATTACCTATAGAGAAAACAATTCATAGTTCGGCAATGAAGTCGAACATTTATTACGAAACAAAAGCTGCGACATTTCTGCCGTAGACAAGCACCACGCGGCAAACGTACAAAGAAGGCGCAATCAAATGGCCATTATTGAGGAATAATCTTCCCGCCGATACGCTGGAAAGTTTGCTCATCCGAGGGAAGAAAAATAAACTGCGGATTTCTGAAATAATTGCGATTTTATCAATTGCAGATGCAACTTGTGTATGCTCGCGGCGCTGAATATTTATGGCAGGAACTTTCATTGCGGTAAATCACGAGAATCTTCCTGTGGAAGATACACGCGCTTAGGAATCGAATAGCAAACGCATTTCGAAAGTTATGCCCACGGCTTCCTTTCCCGCGCGACTCTATTCCAGATGCAAATTTCGGGTGGCGACGATGCAACGACTTCTCGTTTTCAACCGGAACAGCCGGGGGGATAGCGTTCTTTGTATTCGAGGATGGCACCGACGCCACTTACAGAGACAACAAATCACCTGTCACGATACTTTCCCCTACTGCAATCCTATTGCATGCTACAGAAAAGGTAGAGTTACGCGGGACGCCGCGGCGCACGTGCAATCCGAGATGCATCATCTTATACGCGAGGATCCACGGACACTTCGCTTTGTCTCATTTGACTCGATTTATGATTGCGGCAAATAAGCAAGCGAATCTCGGGGGAATAGAGCTGAAGTATCATTGAATCTTCGCGAGGTGGCACGGAGGACTAGAATGATAGTATATAAAGAACTAATTACATCTCTGACAAGTTAATTCACTAATACAATCATTTTCACCATCGCAGTTATATTCGTTTAAGTAAAAGAGAAAGAAGACTTCGTGTTAGGTAATACAGTATATCTCTTTGGGGCGCAGGATTTTACAAAATAAATACTTGTAGTACTTTTATGATTTAAAGGTGGTAGCGTCCCATACGCATTCAAGCACTGAAAAAGTAGGACATTTTTCATACCATCATGCTTCAACGTGATATACGGACTGCAGCGAAGGCTTACTCAGCTTGATAAAAAAAATATTAAAAATTGCAAATGGAATAATCACAGACGTCAAGTTCATTGACCTTGTATGGAGACATGTAATTTATCTTCCCTCCATTTATCTCGCTGCTCGACGAGTGGCACAACGTTAAAGGTCTCTCGTTTGCATGAAGAAAATTGTGGTGGGAAATGTATCGGTTGATACGAGCGTGCAAACATTCTCTGCGTTGATAAAAGAAAAACGGAATAATCAAGTAGATGCGTTAATTCGAACAAAAGAGAAATGCAATCGAGGTTGAGCAATAATTAAGAAAACAAATACGCGTGACGATTCAGTATGCTTCGTACAACAGAATGTTTCAGACAACAGTGGACCATTAACTTCGCCTTCGATCGTACGCCATGACGTATATATTTATGCAATA
The DNA here is from genome assembly GCF_000949405.1 of Vollenhovia emeryi. Lineage (NCBI taxonomy): Eukaryota > Metazoa > Arthropoda > Insecta > Hymenoptera > Formicidae > Vollenhovia > Vollenhovia emeryi. The sequence goes on along the minus strand of NW_011967047.1, from coordinate 138,243 downwards.
AAATATAATAACAGCGTGCCTAAGTCTGACATTTAAAGACAGAGAAAGTACGTTATTACATACAATCACGTCATTTTGTAAGAGCTCCTAATGCACCTGCCTTCTTAGAAGTATAAAAGTTATTCTTTTGTTACATTAATTGCTTATTTCTAATTATTGTGATAAATTTGCGGTTAAAAATTCCTTTTTCACGTAATTGAGAAAACTGTCATTGAAAAGGGTTACCTTTAGTAACCGAAACGTCTGATGTTTGTTACATTGGTCGATATTGAACACTCAAAAAGACAAACTGGTGTGTTCTTGCTCATTTCCATCTAGGTGAAAACACATAAAAATATCGTTTTAAAAAAGAGAAAATTTGTCAAAGGCTCTTATCGCCCTTGTCTTAACTTGCTATTGTTCTTACACAGAGCCTTCATTAACGTAACTGTTAATTGCCTCATTGTAAAAGAATAAGAATTGTCCTTAGCGATCAGAGGACATTAAAATGTAAATCGCGTATGACATAACTGCTATTATGATAAAATCTGTCGAGATGCATCCTTTATTCAAATCGCGCGGGAAAATGTGCGCATCCACATTCTTCGTTTCTTTGTGAATCGTCTTGTAGACGCAACAGCGCACTTAAAATACGCCTCGGTCAGGACGTTTCGACACCAGTCGTGTTATTGCAAAGTTCAAGAGTACTTTTATTACTTTCCCTCCCGCGCCTGACCACTTTCACTTCTCCTCTTCCTGCCTTTTCGAGCGCGCGCGCCGCGCGATTAGCCGCAGAAATGCAGGTATTCGCGATGAAAACTGGTACCGGTCGCACGTGAAATCGATAATCGCCGTAGCCAGGAATGGCCCAAGTGTCCCGAGATATTGCATTCCGCGGCGGTAAAGGTCGTACCTCTCCACTAAGTCGTCTGCATTCGTCGCCACGCGAGCTCTCTCCCTATTTCGATCGTAGATCGCCGTCTCTCCCATCGACGTGGCTCGCGCTCGCCTTAATCGTCGCGAGATCTTACCTCTTGCACTCGACGGAACTTTTACGGCCGAGAAAACTTTAACGAAGACGCGGCTTCATTACGAAAAAAATCGCGCATTCGCGGGAATCGCGCGGTCCTATCCAGCCGAGGCAGGAAATGCGAAACCTGCGCTCGTCATAAAACGCCGTCGTTAGACTTGAAGGATCGTATAAATGGTCTCTCATATTTTATTCGTGGCGCCTCGTCAAGATTACTGGAGGCGAGTAGTCGCATAAGTTGTAATTTCAACCGCGAACGTTGATTAGGTGCGTTTTCGCAGAGCTATTCGCTGCGCGAAATTGCTGCCTTGGCGCAGTGTTTGCAGTCAGGATCAAACATCCTTTAATTATGAAAAATTTGCTTTCAGGAAAGTCATCAATTTACTAGAAGCGAGAAAGATCAAGTTCAGAAAACGTATAAGGCAAAGACGACGATACTTTTAGTCTCGTTAAAGGCTTCAGTTAATTAATTTAAAACTTAAATTAGCTTTACATATCTATTAGGCCAACTAATTAAAATTTATTAACACGGAAGACGCAATTTCCGTGTTATAATTATCTTTAAATATGTTTCATGGCATCATATTCCGTTCTCAGAGATTAGTATTTCACTGGAGTTCCTGAAGGCCATTTTCATCAGCAGGAAGCCACGCATGAAGAACTATAAAGTGTGAGAAAAGATCGAACCGAATCGGATCGAGGTCGATGGCTCTAAGCATGATCGATCGATCCGATCTACAGTTTGCTTTATGCGTTTCTTCATTTTTACTCGTGATTTTTATTGACCACTTTATTGGTCGGCCGTGATCCTTATTGCTACATAGATGCAGATGTATTGCGCGCGCGCGGGAAACCTAAATCGTTCATGAGAAGGTCGAATTCCCCGAGATCTCGTGGCTTTGCGATCCTCGTAGTGATCTCATTACAGATTTGTTTCTGTATGGCACGCTCCGTCTATGTAACCGAGTAACACGATCTGGAAATGGATTTCGTGAAACGTAATCGCGTCGAATTGTAGACCATATTACACGGCTGCAATAAATAATCTGATACTGTGAACGATAATAAGATATTTTCTCACACAAAACAGAAATTTGATATTTCGCACATATATTGTGCAAAAATTTAAGATACGTTGAGCGATGACGAGAAAAAATTTTAATACGCTAAAAATAACGTCATTTTGACGCACGGGCTGCGATAAATGGCAAGGTTCAATTTTGCAAACCACAAACAATTGTTACGGTGTCCAACTTTATTAAGCCGTTTAGTATTTACAGTTATCCTTTATAACAAAATATTACCGCAGGCCGAAAGTTGAGGATATCAATGAGAATCGTGAGAAGAGGCTAGCGCGCTGCAACCGCACTCGCGGTCACATTTTTTTGCCGAGGACAACCACGTGGAGGGAAGAATGACTTTACGAGAGCATGATCTCGCGTTGAAACGTATATAAAGAATGATTTATGATCGGTCGGGACGCAGGAAGAAGATGAGGACGCACCCTCAGTGGTTACTCGATTCTCGACCCTTGAGCCGCGACGAGTTATTTATGCGCCACACACATGGGGTGTTGGTTTTCAGTCGTGCACCTTTACGTGCACCTTTGCTTCCTACGTGCACGATTATACCGGAGGAACCGCAAAACTGCATACGGAATGTTTGACTTTTGTGGTCAATCTGCGTGCCATCGCGCCATGAAGAGTGTCGAGGCGGTAGGGATATGTCGACAGAGGTTACGTAGCAATGCACAGATATCAGTTACCAACGTAATCGTACTGCTATAACTAAATTTTAACTCGGCCCTTTTTAAGATATAAATCAATTAGAAACGTAAACGCCATTTAGGACCTGGCACAGGTGGAGGTGTAGCCAATTAAATTACTATGTGAATTGTTGCATTTGCATTGTATTGTTATATTTTGTCCAAATTAATACACGCGAAAGAAAAAATACAAAGCGGAAGAATACTTCAGACATTGTAATCTTGATTTTTCGAAGGAAGGATGAAAAGTTTGAATCGCAACGTAATTTATGCAACTTGTATTGATATTATTCAAATGCATGTAAAATTAAAAAAAAGAACGCGAAAAATGGAAGCACATAATGTATTATGATTTTTAAAAAATCCAGCGTCCAAATTTTACGAGTCAAAAATATAATAGATGAACATATTCGCATCTCCTCGTATATTACGTTATTTCATTTATAATAATTAAAATCTTCGTATTCGTATCACGTGTAACGTTGTAAATTGTTCGATGTAAAATAAGACTTTTCTGCTGCCTGAGGTACATATTTGTCTGTTCAGTTTGCAATAAATTTCTTTGAAATGCACACTCGAGACCACCATGGCCGCATAAACACATATTCTAACGGTCCGGAAAATGTTCAGCATTCATGATGAAACAAACATTACCACAAAGCGCGTTGGCACAATAGGACATAAAAGACTCCTGCATCTGTCGTTCCTACTGCCTGGGGAGTGGTGTCAACCTGTCGAAAACCCCCTGACGGCGCGGTCCGCGTTTAGCTCGAAAGTTTACGGCTGTCAAATGATCCTCCGAATGAAAAGCGAGAGCTGCTGCAATCGATAGATCATGTGCTCGCACAACAGTGCCGAGTGACGATTAGGATGAATGACCGTAAACACTTTCCATAAACCGCCTCTTAGCTTATTACGACATCGTAAATCGTGTACGATGTGTTTACCGATGTACATACTTTATTTAGAGTTAATTCACATATCTTTTCTTTACATCTCGTATATGGATTCATTTTTTTTCGACTTTATATCTCGTATATGGTGCGACGAAAATTACGTTACGCTGATTGTAAACGTGTAATTAATCGTGCTAAGAATTGCATTTATACTCAGCTATTTTATCTCGTGACGAATAATTACATTTGATAAAAATATTGCGGACCAGATATTTATGAAAGTTCGCGTGCTTCGAAAAGAATCAGCGAATTTCAATGTAATATTGAGAGAAAGCAGTCGTAACTATTCAACCAAATATAATTCAGGTGATTATGAGAGAATACGGGAGAGCACGTCATAATTATCGCTTTGTAGTTTGCTACGAGCACCCTCCCTCTTCCGACGTGTAATTCAACGTTACCCGCTTCAGTTAAAGAGCAAAAGCATGAAACATGTGTCGACATAACGGTCCCGCTTCTCACACACACACACACGCACACACACACGCACACATCGATAGAAAAATGTAATACAAAAATCACTCTCTGGTATGCTCGAGTTTCGTCGATCGCCATTGTGTGCACACCTGGTAATGATTCGAAATCATTATGTTAAAAATAACCGGTTGAAATACACAATACGTTGCTTTCTCTGTACAAAATAAAACATAAATCCATATTGTACCATTACGAGCCATTCTACATTAGTTATTGCATTCGTTACATTTATCTCTCTTTAGAGTATTAAAAAATATCTGGCACGGTGAATATTTGCAAAAACGAAATTATTTACTCAATACTTCCAGCAGTAAATTCTTCGTTACATTTACCAACATAGTATTTTCGTACCAAAGTGTAAAAATATACGTTTCGTCATAGATTCGCCCTGATTTTCTCGCGCTTGCTTAATTTTCTGCCAGCACGTTTATATCACACCTTTGAGATTGTCGACCGCTAGTGGACGGAAACTATCGTGTTTCGTATCTAAAAAAAAGTGCTACAACCGAGCCTGTGATTAATGATGCAATGTAACGAAATGCGAGGCAACACCATAACGATCACTGCAAATCTTTCGATACAGCATTCACTACATAAATCAATCATTAGTCAAACTGACAAAATCGTAAGTGGAAAAAAATTATATTAATCGTTGTCGGCAATGTATACCTATTTAGACTTTTAATGTCGTTCCTCGCTTCTCTCCCTTCGACAAAGACTTCCCACAAGCCACGAGAACGACAACTCTGGGCGTTCATCTTGGTCGCATGTGACTTGCACATCCTATGCATCGCTCGGTTATTCTTAGATCGTAAAACGTTTATTTTTCTCGGTTTAAAAGGTTTCAAACTACGGGGTCTACGCGTACGCGCGCTCTAATAACTCGACAATGTTACGCGCTTATGCGTCAGTGATGCAGATATAGAGGTTATAAATTCTTCATCCTAGATTCCTTCGCACCGTAGTAATGAAATTCACGAGATTATTCGCCGGATCTTTCTTATGTAATTCTGTTGCGGTGTAATGATTAATAGTCGATCGTTACGCAGACTTCTGAGTGAAAGATCACAGATATTTTAATGCGCCAACAATAAGCAGTAATTATTAACGAGATGCTTACGTCATTTTTTCTAAGAACACAATGATCTCATAGGTATTAGAAGCTAAACTTTGTAGGAAAAGATTATTTCAATAATGTTGTCGATTGGTTTTCTCGAAGCGCGGTGTGCTTCACTTCTCTTTTAGATTCAGAGTGAATGAAGATTTGCAATTTAGAAATATACATTTGTATGCATCAACTATTGAAGTAAAATCTCTAATCTTAGTAATTAGAATTTAAGTAACAACGATTTTCGTTTCGAAACATTTTCTCGATTGAACAGAATTAATCGTTAATTTAATCAATACCAATAAGTCCGCAGAATGATATGCAAAACGTAGTAACAGTCACTGAACAAAGTAATTAGAAATATTAAGTACGGAATTTTCCATTACGTAGGCGGGACAACGAATTCTCAACGTTTTTTTGGTGTTTGTCTCTCGGCGCGGTGACGTACGATGTTTTTCCGTGCCATTGTGTACCTGAAGGTCGCCACACTATCACTCGCTCGCCGAACGTCGAGCCGGCAAGCAGTGGCGAGAGTCGCTCCGTGCGTGGTATTACTTTTGCGTTATCGGTTTCCAAGACTTGATCGCGATGAATGCAGGGATAAAACACTATTGATTTACACACCTTTATCAGTAACAAGTAACGTTCCTTGATTAATCATTAAGTTTTTACAACTTGCAAAGAGAAACGAATTGTATATTGAGGCGACGGTTCTTTATCAACGTGTACCTAGATATTTCACGAGATTAACTCATCTAAAATATGAAGGTAAACCGTGGTACTTTGTCGCGGTTACATCTCGTTTACGCACCGCGCTTTTAATTATCTATCGATTTCGTGTAATCTGTTCCATTTTCGGGAAAAAGAGGTACGACTTCGCTCTGTCGTTCTTCGCAACTCGAACGGGCGGGAAGTAAAGAAAGTCGCTTATTGCACGTCGTTACATTATTTCTTTGCCGCAGATTATGCTCGCGTTGCGTTTTATATCGCTAATTCGAAAGTGATTTATCCATTGTCCTATTCTTCCGAATCAAAAATGCAAGTTGTCAGTTTGAGTAATTTGTGTGAGAGAAAGTCTTGGAAACCGATAACGCAGAAGTTAATAATATTTCGTGTGTTCGCGGTATTTCACATCGCGTACGGGAGTGCCGGAAATTTCGCGCGATCGATGATTTTCGCGAGTGAGTGTGGTGTAAGTGCAACAAGGAAATCTGAGAGGAGGAGGAGGCCGAGGAGGCATCGGGCAACGGCGGAGAAATCGTAAGGTAAGTGTCTTACATTTTTATGTTATTTAATTGTTACTTGTGCAAAATAAAGCATCTGTTCTGTGTTTTTATTTTACTTATTCAAATGATTCGAACGAGGAGTCGAATAAGTGTTAGAGACAAAACCAATGTATAAAATGTTGTGAATTTATATTTAAAAGGAAGACTTTTTCAGTGTTTTATATAATTATCTTAATGAATACCTATTTTTTAAAATATAAAATATGAAGCATATTTAGTACAATAATTTCGATTTGACACAATTAGTCTATACTGATCATATACATATTTATATTTTTACAGTTTAACATACATGATGTACAACTCTGCGGTTGCGAATCGTATCAGTGAATGATAAATTACTTTTTATTTTAAATTGACGTTGCGCATACAATTCGTTGCATGTATAGAAATTCTTAAAAATATACAATGCTCAACTACAAACTGCGCGCGCGAAGCGCGCGTTTGGTCATCTCTAGTAAATATGTAAATTTTATATTTATATTCCAAAATATACAAATAATTATTGAATTATCAGCAATTCCAATCTGAAGAATATCAAACGATAAAAATTATCACTGGAGAATTATTACAAATCAGTCTTTCTCGATTAAACATTAAAAAAGTGAGCTCATTGTCAACCCAACTGGGAAATTTTATTGAATTCGTTACAACGTTTCGATCTTACTCCAGGTCCTTTTCAAGTAATAAGAAACCAACAAATAAGACAATAACCAACAACAAATAAGAAACCAAGAAAAATTCGTAGACAAGCGAGTCACCGCGAGATTGAGTCAAAGGATAAAAATAATCGCACATTCGAACATTACTGGGGTTCGATGTGAACCTTTTGAATTTCTCTTTGATTGAGTTTTATTCGATATAAAATAGCTCGAAATTTGAATGTCAAAATAATCAATGTTGGAATCTTGATGGCTTCCAGCCTCGAGGGTTTTACACCGCGTTCACGATAGTAATCCGTTCCGAGATTCAAGTTTCCTCCCCTCAAAAAAACAATAACGATATCTTAATCCACACGCACTTGGTGCAAAGCTTGTGCAAACTGAAGATTCTATCTGACTGGCGTATAAGATAGTGTTGCGATCGATGTACGCGTTATTACAAAGCTGTGATCGGCAATGTATACGTTAGATCCGACGATAAGAGTTATATAGGATACGCGATAAATTTCCATGCGCGAGCGTTCCACTAACAGATTGGATCACTCCAGCGAGCGCCACGATTAGATTATCCCCAGAAACGACGACTAATTCAATTTCCTTTGCGAGCATCGCGAAATATTCCAAATATTCGCGTCAGCTAAATGAATATTCTATTCGTGTATATCGTCATTTATAAATGACACACGTGTCACGCTTGATAGGTGGTGTTCGCGATCCCTTTTTGGATTCTGATTATATAACATTCAATTTTATTTGTGTTCAAAAACTCCAATAAAATTATCCTATAGATATTTAATTATATATATTTCTTGCAAATATACATATGTGTATTTGCAAATATATATTTTCAAATATGTAGGGGAGAAATGAGATTTATAATAATTAATACCCCAAGTGGTACGCATTCGGCAACTCTCCACTATAGTGTGACCTATCAGTATTAAATAATTTTAACAGTCTGTTATAAATCATCGTTCAACTCATTGTCAGAGCTGTCAGCATTTTGACTTTACTATTTTGAGGGGCGTTTTCTCCGTTTCACTTTGATCGCCAATTACGGGCCAAAGGGCGCGAGCAACTCGCGATTAGCATAAGTATTAACGGAACTATCTGATGTTGTTTGATCAATTTAATGCGGACCGAGTGTAATCGATCTCGATTGAATCGCGAGCATCAAAGAAGCCCGTGCTCGCACGATGTTGCTGAGGGCGCAAGGCGAGAGTATTGACGTTTACATAAGCGTCTCTGATGTAATTGATCACGAACGCGGTGACTCGGGCGGAGACCGGCGCGCAGACTGCCGATTGCATTACGGTGCGATCTATCCGTCGGCGATTCGCGGAGCGTGTAAAAAAGGGGATACGAGCGTAGCGCGCGAGCGTGGGATACGATCAGCTCGGCCCGACTTAATTGTCCAGCGCGAAGCAGCCTGTAATCCGTCTCTGATGGAGCCCGCTTTAACGAGCTCCATCAAGTAAAAAAGATCCTGCAATGACCGCGCCCATGACGCTGCATCACGGAATTCCCAGTCTCGGATAAATGCTTCGCGAATGTCCTGGCCGAGGTTGGGTGGGTAGTTACCGCTCCGTGTGTATCGAAATCAAAAGCATCCGCCGAGTGCACGCAGAGTTCAAGTACAGCGATTACCTCGCATCCATCAGGCGACTGAATTTGCGCCTGCGGCAACCGCGGGTGAAGGGACCAAGAGGAGGGTGGATTCGGATTTTACATTAAAAGCCGTTCCGCTTCCACTCACTTCCAGCTCAATCTACCCAGCTCTCCCGTTCGTCAGTGGAGGCAGTTACTCTTACATCCAATTACGCTTTCTCCGAAGCACAAGTCTTTAGTCTTAATGCAATTTACTCCGTCATATTCACCTGTATCTACAATCTTGTCGAATAGGTCGAAGTGCTTCTTTTCCTTTTTACTGCTCTCTAAAAAGTTAGTAGGGGTCTGCCGCGCGCACTCCGGATCGTCTGGGTCGGTCAGCGAACTTCCATCGAAGTGCCAAATTATCCGTAACATGCCAAATGGCGCGTATCATCGTAAACACGTGGATGCCGATTTCGAAAGGGAAAAGGACTCGTCGCGCGCGCGTCATGTTATTACTCTCCTGCCTCCATCGCGATATATATTCTTTTCCACCAGCAGTGGCGAGGCTTTAACGGTACATTCGGAAAAACGAATCGCTCCAGGAGGCCTTTGCGTACGTCCGCGGCACGGCATACCGATATCGGTGGCCTTAGGCGCTCCGGGTGCGTCGCCCATGCCCAGCCCAAGTGCCGTTCATGCGACACGAATAATAGCTAACGGCGAGGTGTATTGCGAACATGCCGGCGTCTGAATATCACGCTTTGTCACGCAAATAAGCGCGGGCTCGCACGTTAATACGCGCCGTGTACTCGCAGTGGGTACATTTATTATGGTATGCAGCCGCTGCGTCGAGAACGCATCGTACGAGACGTGAGAGCTTCGCACGTAGGAAAATGGGGATGATTGATGGTCGAGAGCCATTCGTACTGTCCACGCACGTTAATAAGTGCGAGAGAGAGAGAGAAAGAATACATTTTTACTGTGCTAAATACGGCGGGACACGGCGAGAGAAACGGTCAAAATTGTCATGGTCAGGAAGATGCCCACGTAAGTGACCGTTGATGAATTATGCCACTTTGTTTTAAGCGCTTTCGTCTCAAGGGCATTTGCAAACTTTTCCCGCTTCACAGTCTTAATGTATCAAAGTTATATATGACACAGGATTATAGTGAAATCTCACCTCGCGCGACGATTTTCATCGCATCTATCGAGTTTTCGCTACATTACTATCTTATGTATAACTGGCAGGGTTGGGACTAGATGTAACAATGATAAGTGAGCCTACAAAACTACACATAGATCCAATTATAAGCTACACTGACTCGCTGTACTAATACCAAACATTAAAAAAATAATTTAGTCGATTTATTGTATCTCAAGACATTGTGACATTTTCTTAGGCCGGTATTTATACACTGAAAAAAATGTCCGATTAAATATAACCGGATAATCCAATTACATAATAATAAACGGATATATCCGATTAAACTGCGGTGTATCTGATTAAATCCGAATCTTGAATTTATCTAAAGATGCTGTACGGAACATTTCATTGGCTGCGGAGTATCTAAAGATGATCTTGAGAGTCTTGAATATAAATACTGCCTTAGAAATTAACAATTCTCAATCTTTACATATGTAAAAATTTTACAGATATCTTCGTCAATCAATTTTATTACTTTAAATTCTATATTCAGGAACGAGGCTACACTTTTTCCACATCGATCTTTGTCCCTTAAAGCCCGATACACACTATCTTTTGTTTGTCTCTTTCTCTCTTTCCCTTCAGTCGCAACTGGAGCGTTACTTACAGTGTGAATACTCACATTATAAATAATGAAAGAATATTTGGATCGGACCGTGAGCGGACTGTGAGCGGAGCGTGAGCGAACCAATAGCGTGTACCAGGCTTAAAACTTGAAGGTTTTGTTAAAAATTGCAAAACGTTTGAATGCCAGTTCTTTCAATCATTTCTCTCTTGCTCTACACAGACTGATCAAATCATGCTAGTCTTGATCTTAATATACACCTCCTTTTTTAGTCGCCGCTTATGACAGACTTGTCTACCTGAATACATTCCTGCGGTTCGCCGCCTTCACGCTTCTTTCTCTCTCCTTCTTGGTACGAATCCTTCGATCATTGTCCCACATATTATAATATCGGCCTCAGACCTGTTCAACTTGTGGCTCGGTGCGTGCGCGCATTAATTATCGTCGATATGCTGCCGATAATCAGCCGATAATAACATCGCCCACATAGCGCACGCGATCGGCAACAGAAACACGTAGGATCCTTTCTTTATCGCCAACGCTTTTCGTTCGCCTTAGTATTTCGTAAATGTCCCCGAGCGTACGTTTTCAATGCAAATTAACAATCCAAGCGCCCGAGATCTCATAAATTATATATAATGCCAGAGATACTACAAAGCGTTCTCTCATGCCTGTTAGGTAAAGTACTAGGTTTGCACGAAATGTTTGCGTCCTCGTAATCGTATGTCCACAGCTACAGACAGGTAGATGAATTAAAAAAACGTTCGGGCTAAAAAAATCTTTACACGCTAAAAAGACACGACTCAAAAAGCAACCGCTGCCCCGATGTTAAAGAATTACGGGAACAAAGCGGGGTGCGAGCGACAAAGATGCTCGGCTATGGGCATCTGCGAATAATTAGGCACAGCGTGGTATTACTCGTAAACGTTTTCCTCAAGGCGCGTCATTTTAGCGGGATGCTGCGCGTGCATGCACACGCTATATTTATCGCGACGGGCGGACGAATGTGCGATAGAAATACCCGCGAGATCGTCTCATTAATTAGACGGAAAGTCAACGGAGGATTTTCTTCGTTCCATCCTGGAGAACGAAAGCGAAAGGCCAAACCGTCACGGCAGGGAGATTGTTTCGAAGGATAACCGGCGTGCCTAGCCGATACCTATATATATTATGCAATTGCACCGGTCAGGCAAATTGAACGTGAATTTTAATAGGACTCGAGCGGTTTATTTGTTCTCTCCTGCGTGTTTACGCAAGGAGTGACCATCTATTGCGCGGGGCGTAAACGAAACGAGAGCGCCGAGGTAAATGACAGCTTACGCTGTAAATGAAGTCGTCGTTTCCTCGAGCAATCCTTCGGACAATTCCGATGCAATTTTGCTCGATGTTAAACGCTCCGAAGCAATATACTCTATAACTTTATAGCGTATATACAGGGTGTCGGATTCGATTTGGACGACTCCAAAGATTATAGTAGATTGGGTCAAACTGAGAAGAAAAGTTATATACCATTTTACAAAATCCGTAATTATTATCGCGTAATTAAGAAAAACGTCTGAGCCAATAAGTGCACGGAGGAGCGGAAGGCCGGACTCGGCAGACATGCAAAATGGTGTATTTGTTGACATCTCTCAAGATCCGATAGCGAGAGGTGGAGTCACGCATCGATCGATGAGAGAGACGGGGGCGAGCGGGCGAACGGCGCGCAGCGAGCGAACGCGCGACATATGACAAC
>NW_011967047.1:102687-125386 GCF_000949405.1 Vollenhovia emeryi | reverse complement strand
GCGCCGAAAAAGTTTTTCTGGTGGTAGGAGAATAATACACCATTTTGCATGTCTGCCGAGTCCGGCCTTCAGCTCCTCCGTGCACTTATTGGCTTCAGATGTTTTTCTTAATTACGCGATAATAATTACAGATTTTGTAAAATGGTATATAACTTTTCTTCGCAGCTTGACCCAATCTACTATAATCTTTGGAGTCGTCCAAATCGAATCCGACACCCTGTATACACGGAAAGATCGGCTAAGGCAAAAATAATTAAAGTTAAAATGTTGCTGTATAAATAGTAGGGGCACCTACATTAAAATTGTTCGATTTTGGTTGAAAGTTAAGTTACGGGACTGCGTCGGGCGAGGGAAAATATTTTCTCGCAGCTTTCGTGCCTGGTCGATGGTCTACGAAAGAGCGGTCGCGTTGCGTTACGCCGGCGCCGTTTCGAGCTCGCGGTTAATCATACGACGTTATCGCAGCGGCAGGAGCGTTCTCGCGCGAACGTTTACCTTGAAATAGCACGGTGACGTGCACAATTAAAATGCGCGCGAACGGGTGCAATTCCGCGCGACAGCTGCGACCGTCGGCGCGCAAAAGGGAGGACGAGGACCGAGCGGAAAGCGAAAGAGAATAATGGCCGGGGCAACGCGCGCAGGGCTCAACGCGGAGGAGAATGTTGACCAGTCGCAACGCTAAAAATATATGGGCGAAAGACGATGAACCCCGCGCCTCCCCCGACGTCCGCCGAATCCGCTTTTACCCTCGAAATTATTCGGCGCACCTTTGACGAGGAATTTTTGGCGCGCGTGAAACAAGGGAGGAGAATTCCGGCGGCCGCAGCTTCGAATAGCTGCTCTCGTACGCAAGCCCTCAAATATAGTGCGGAGGTAACCCGAAAGGAATCTCCAGCGGCGGTGAAAAATGATTGCTCGTTACCCTCGTTTACTCAACACATTAATCTGCAAATCCCCGACGTCACGGGACAGCACGGTCGCAACTACATCGTACATCTTGGACTCGGGACAATTTTTATAAATAATAGGATTCAATGGGAATAGAGTCTAAAATTTAAATACAAATTTTACAAATTGCGAAAGTAATTGTAGAAAAATTTCAATTTATTTCTAAGCAGTTGTACACGCGCATACAATTATCATTGAGAACAGATTCTCTTTGTTCCCATGAACGTATAACAAAGAGAAGTAAAGATCGCCAGTACGTTAGCACAGACCACATGGAATACTTTCAGGAAAACTTTTTTAACTGAATTTCAGAGTCGTTTCAAGTTTTAATTCAGAGCAGTCTCGATGGAATGGAACTAAAATTATATCTCGTGCTTGCATGGCAGGTATGACAGGTAGCGCGAATTTTTGCATGACGCGGAATGGCACGAAACTCGACTTCGAAGACACAGCGCGGTGTCCTTTATTATACAAGTTCGCAACGTACATACATTCATTCCCGCTTACGTAGTCGCATGCGCCCGCCGAAAATAGTACCGTCTTTGAAAGATCCTCGCCGAGATCGAAAACTCGTTCGCGTGACATCACGCACGCAAAGAGCACGTTTGACGCGTAAGGCCGATTAATATAAAAACCGAGCTGCAGTTAATGCAGCTGCGTACACGCGTAAGACGCGGCGGCGGCGATGCGACACGGTTTAACGGCGGGCGCGTTTTTGCTCGCGATGAAAACGCGAATCATGTCGTTGCGTAATTCGAAATTACATCAGGTCAGTAATTGTACAGTGTATCGATAATAGCGGACGAGCGGCCGATCGACGTTCTCGCCCGTTATTAGGCATATAATTATATGCATTATGTAGATGCACTTTTAAAGACACTGTCCCTAAGTGCATCGAATATTAAACGCTTACAAGTTACGAGGAAGTTAGTAACTCCGCAATTTATTATTTTCGCAAGTTCGGCAAATTATAATTCCTACCGCCGATCGGATAAGAACCTTCTCGGCGATGAATTATTGGCGATCTATCTAACAAATTAGGAATAAATGAGTTAACGGCTTTAAATCCCTGCCGGAAGTAATTCTATAAAATTCTACAAAGAATTAAATATAATTGCCAGAATCTACGAAATTCTACGTAAATTTAAAAAGTGTTATAAAAATCAACATGAAAATGCTAGAATTGGAACACATTTGTTAATTTTTGTAATATTCTACAAGTAAGCAGGTGTTTTAATTCTTTGAGATTTTGTTGTTTCTCAAATTTTTTAAACTAGTAAAGTTTTGTACTAATTTTTACAAAATTGTACATTTTCATGAAATACCACTTGCAATAATCTCTTGATTTGAGAACACTGTAACGTGTGGTACTATTTCGTAGATAATTTTACAGAAAAATTAATGTTTCAACGAAGATATAAAAATTTCTACAAAGTTCAATTTCAAGTAAACATTTTGCAGTTATTTATAGAAATTTTTGCCGCTAGGGACGTAACAAAGTTCTCGATGCCAGGGGATTGAAAACTTTCAACGCTAAATTTCCACAAATTCGCGGCGTTCAAGACGGATGGATGTTCTCTTGAAAAATTATATTGCCCGTAATGACTGCCTATACAATATCCTCATTTTTTTATATGCAAAGATTTTAACGCGCAATTTTCGAGGAATGTCGCCGAGCGTCCTCCCTTCGTTAATTCCAAGCGTAACTAGCAACCCGAAGATAACATTATCTTCGAGTATCCCGTTCCTTCGGTTTTTCTGCCGATAATTCGTTTCGCAAAAATTAAGGATCTTTCTGGTTTTTGTCGAAGCGCGTTGAAGGAAGTAATGTAAAGCCCCGGTCCGATGACCGCGATACGTCCAGATTCTTCTCTCTTCGCAAACAGGTAGACCGCTAGCGGAGAACTCGCCTTCGGGAAAATCTTTTTACTTAATAAGATAATTACTCCACATAATTATCCTGAGGTCTGAGATGAGGTTTATAATAAACTTTGCAACTTCGTTGTTGTTTTCTATTTAAACTTGAAAGAGCAACGCTTTATTTCCGGAAACTCAACGGCTATAACTAGATACACACTACGTAATGGTTTTATATATGTAACTTTAATTTTTACGGAGTCCGCCAGTTGCACAATTACTGGAAACGTCATTTTACGGGTAGGTATTAGAAAGTTCCGCGAGTACGTTTGCTGTCGAAACCGGCGAACGTACAAAATGACACTTGAAACGCTTGACATTTACTTTTCCCCGTAATACATCTCGCGCTCTCGGCTGCCAATTAGACGAATTTCAACGTGCATTTTCCCCGACGCAGATCTTCCAGGGTAAGCCAAAGCCGGGCGACTGCCAACGCGGATTTTCTTCCACGTCAGGAAATGAGTCCGGAAATAAACCTGTTGTCGGGTGCGTGCTAATCCGACGTACCAAGTTTCGTTATGCTTCGTCGGACTCGCACTATTCTGTTCGATAGACACGCTCCGGAGTTGCACGTCGATGGATTCGCGGAAGCTAAGAGCGATCGTATAACCGTAGAAGCGAGCAGGCCGAAGCGGACGATTCGATTACCCCAAGTTATCCTAGCGTCAGCGGTACCGTCAGCTTCGTCTCCCGCTATCGGTCGTTGTTCGTGGAACCTCGTAACGGTCCGGCGATAAAAATGTAGGCACTACACGCGACTTCGTTGCAAAAGGAAAGTTGCGCGCAGATAAATTATATAAAATAACTAAATAAACACGAAATGTATTCCACACCGTGAAGCAAGTTATCAGAAACTCGATCGCTATTGGAAATATTTATAATATATACATATAAGTAGCACATGAAGACGCCATTGCTAAATAATATTGTCATTTATCTTAAGATACTGATAAAAAAGAAATCCTCGCTGGGAAGGGACTAAAAAAAATCGCTGAACTGAAGTAACAGGATACGCGTGTTTTTTTTCCAGTCTTTTACGCTTTATTATGTGTTTTTCAGTCTCACGTTTTCACACGTTATTCAGCAAAATATCTGCATCGTACGATTTTTTTTTTGCGACATAACTTTAATACTGGATAATATTTCCGAACGCGGTTAAAATAGATTATTCACGAAGGCCGCAACAGAATCAGGTTTCCTTGATAAGAAGGCGTGTGTCTGTTGCTAGAATTTTTGCAATGTCGAAAGAACTAAATAGCGGAAAGCATAGTTTATATATTTCTTTGCTGCGTCGATAAAGGAAAGCGTTAATTTCCCTCGGAAACGTCAAAGCGATCGATTTGCAAAACATATCGACAAATTTCTTTGTCTAGAATCAATTTATAGAATATCAAGGAAGTGATAAGGCATGTAACTTGCCAAACAAGGAAATCGCGCGCGCCATTACACTTGCATAAAGCTTTCTCCTGATCAATCATCCTTCTGACCTGATTCACGTAATCCATTGTCTTCGTTCGTTCTCGCAAGACGTTCCTTCCACGAAAAAAAAATTCACGCTTGTATAAAAGATAAATAATTAGGTTAATTGCGGATAGAAGTAGCCGACGAAATCCATGACTCGTTACGTTACTTCGCATTTTCATCCCGAGGGCATTATATCGAGTGCGCCGTACGTTTCCTGTTAATGTGTACTATATATTCTTTTACAGTACATTAAACCGAGCACATTTTCTTTATCGGCATCCCGCGATGCACCCACGGATGAGAGATTATTCTCCAGGAACGGAAGCGCGATTATTCTCGACAGTCCGCTGCATGGACTGCGCTAACGCATTGAAGTGAGACACGTAAAGCTCGGAATCCAAATAGAAGAAATTCAACAATATTCCATCTTAACGATTCAAACGTACAGTCGGAGATTTTTTAACACATTTAGGAGGAATAAGACGAATTTGAAAATAAAGATAAATATACAGAGCAGATAATTGTACGGGCAATATTCGACGCTCCAATTTTCTTTGGGGCATCGAGGGTTAAGAGAACAGTGCAAGGTAAAGAGACATACTCGTATTAAGGTCGGAAGTCGTAGAAATGTTACGAAGAAGCCTGCAGCCTACGCTAAACGCGATCGCTACCTAACAATTACGTCATATCGATGTGGACGCATCGTGATGCTATAATACGTGATGTTCGAGAAGAATCATGTGTTATATCGTTAAAAAATAACGTTTGAAGCAATTACAATTAAAGGATTTCGAAATTTTCAAACGCATCTTATTTTAGCGAATTAAATGCGACGCTAAACATTGCGTGGTCAAAAGCGTTTTACGCAAAACGGCTGAAAAGCGTGTTTCACGCTGCCGTGACCGTGAACGTGGGAAACATTTTTGCGTGGTCATCCGAAAGGCGTTCGCCAAAAACTGAAAGTGATTTCAAACTGGATCGTTAGACCGGTCCTAGGAGCAACGCGTTATTTTCCTTCAGTCACGAGATACCACTTGATCGGTCCATTAACATTCTGCGAATAACGTAGCCCGCCAGCCAGATTTGCATAAAGTTCCGCAGATCCCTGACGCCAGGATCGTGTACCGAAATAAACGGCGATAAGCATAGACACGTTAATGACCATTTTACTGATTTAGTAACCCGAGATCTTATATACAGCGCGCTTATTCCGCTTGGACAAACGCCGTATTGCCATTTTATTCGATAAATTCGCCGGAGATCACGTCCGCTGATTCGTTTCTTGAACGCTGTTTACCGGTTTCTCGTGTAAGATGCTGAATTGCATTTGTTACAGTTGAGTAGGAAATTTTCATTGATATATAAGTATACTCGTATACAATTATAATTTTACATATTTCTCACAAATAGATTTAATATCGCCAGCAGTTTAAAAACCAATGATATGTAATTTTTTAAAACGATCTACACTGGCCAATGTTTTTATTGAAAAAAAAAAAACATTTCCGTCTCAGATTTGGACCCTTTTCAAGTAATCTGCAAACATACATAACTCGGTACTAAAATTTTTTTATCCTCCTTGTATAAAAAAAGGCGTATTAAGTCGATAGTCGAAAGTTTCGAAGTATTGTCGCTTGTCCGAGATGCTGACTGGCTGCCTCGCTTGTGCGATACGACATGCTTCAGTCGTGTTATTTGCATCTGTCAAACCATGTGAATTTTTAGAGAGAACAAATGGCGCTTGTGTTGTCTAGTATATAAAAAAAAGAAAGTAAACCATAAATCTATACCTGTTCACACAAATGTTAATAATCTCATATCGTTCGTTTGGCCAATGTCGTTATGTTAGTAAGCTATGTACAAGCAAGAGTCATTACACGATATGTTATTACGAATTAATAAATATCAAGAATAAATAAAGATAAATAAGAATAAATTTACATATTTCCGACAAATTCTTAAGCTTGTAGACGCATTTCTGCATTGCCCAAATTTTTGGGTGTCTTTCTAAAATAGATTGATATCAATTAATATTGAATAATTGTAATAGTTTCAATGACAGCTGAAGGTAATTATTTGCTCCGCTTCGTGGATCGCGAAAAGCACGCGCGGTGAATAATGCCATCGTCAACGTAATTGAATTTTACGAAATAATTTTTATCTCTTGTATCTAACATGTGATTTGACACGCGACTCTTTTCGCACGTACAATACGAGAAGACAAACACTGCGTAAAAGCCCCAGAAAAGATATTGTGTAATTCTACACGATTCTGTGAAACGCGTACTTCACATATTTTTCGATAGAGATAATATGGTCTCCGCGAAACAGCTCGTCGTCTTGGGACGTCACGCATAATTTTGCAAGACTGAAGAACCTGTTTCTGCTGATCGTATAATAATAGGTAGATGGGCAAAAGAAAGAATCAAACGTAGTAAACGAACAAAATATATAAATATATTACGTTGCACCAATCCATGTTATTAAATTATAATAATTTCACACCTTAATTGGTTTTATGATTTTTTTGTGTTTCTGTCGTGCATTTCTTTGATGAATGAAACCGAGATGTCATATCGCCGTATTAAAGCAGTCTTACAAGAATTATTATCTACAACGTCAAAGAAATAAAATTCTCAGGTATTGTCGATAAATGGCACAGCATGTTAATCGTTCACCGAACTGATTTCGATTAAAATATCGATTCATCGTCGTCGGAATTCGGGCACATCGATAGATAACAATCACGATGTACTTGATAAAACGGGAACAACGAATTCCGAAAGTATTCTTTCAACTCCCGAGAGAATTACGATTAACGGAAGATAATAGTTACCGCGATTTTACTGCGTTCGAATATTCGATTCCCGGGTGAAAATGTCCGTGCGTGGCAGAAGGCTGTTCCGCTGCGTTGCGAATACGTGCGCTATCAAGATATGCTTTTAATGCCTCGCGCTTACCTTCGATAGCGTCGCTTCATAATGCACCGGGCACAGTCCTTATTAGCAACATTAGCGTGCTCGTCGGTGATAAGGCGCCGCATGCCGATGCAGATAACAAGCTTGAAGCCGGTCGCTTTAAGCCGCGAGATCCGCGCCGCTCGACAATCGGCTCTTTAGGCGTGTTTGCGAGCTCGCGGCGCAAAACGCGATTCGCCCACGCGCTTGAATTTCAAATGCACGTCCCCCGCAAAGCGGGTATTATGTCGGGCCGGTGTCCCCGAGACGTGTCGCCGTTGTGCGTGCGCTGAGAAGACGCATCAGTCTCGCCAGGTGAATTCTAGCTCCGGGTCGCGAACACTCGCTAACGCTATCGATACAAGTCCGGACCCCGGGTGTACTCGCGAAAGACGATTTGTTATCTCTGACGTGCGTCTCTCGACACTCTGAGGAGTATCGAGGATCACGCGCGAAAGCTTAGATAACGCTTCGCCGAACGGAATTGGAATGCGAGACGCGCGCGATATATTTGTGCAAACAAATGTGTTGCGTGATTCGAAAAAAAAGAGACGTAACCGAGAACCGTCGAGTCGATACGATCGGATTGATTTGTGCAGGAGAAATTCGATACAAAGGAATTTCTAATTGCAATTTATTTGTCGAACCAATGGTCGCACAAGGTAATGTGGAAATTGATAACGGCGTGAAAAATATTGCCCAAAAAATGAAGTGATGCTCGGCGGTTTAATTTCTCTCCCAGGTGATTTATCGCGAATAAATCACGCTGATGCACGATTTCGCAATGAAGCAAGTAGATTCACCGAAACGAGGCTGCTCAGCGTAAAATTTTAATTAAAGCTAATACCGAGGTCTGATAATTACGCGCTAAGCTAACGGACCAGAAGCCCCGAGCGTCGCGACCATGCGGTACGACACGTGAAAGGGTTAAACGTGAAAGAGGTTAATGGATGCGCGATCGCGAACATCTCGCAACGTGCCATCCCCGTGCATAAATTCAAGTGCACATTCTGAGCCGGTTGGCGGAGAGCAGCGCGCGCGCGCGCGTTCGTGTTAAAGCGGCGAGGCGAACGCTCGCGCGTCCGTCACTCGCGCCAGGTAGAGGATTCCCGCTCCGGGAGTAGAGACACTCGCCAACGCAAATACCCGAGGGAGCTTTGCGCAACACAGGCGAGATCGACTCGCATCTAAATACCACGTCGACGCGCCCGTGTGGGTGCATCTTGATGGAGGGCGCGGGGGGGCGCGGGGAGCGCATCTCCGCGCGATTGTTCGCGCGATTTATTCACACGTGGAAGGCGTACCGCGCGCGGACACACCACCTACCCCCGAGGCGGGCCGCCGGAAATAATGCATCGCGATTTGCATCCATTCAACGGCCGAGGCAGATTCGAGACGGACGCGGCGAGCGCGGCGGGACAGTTCCGCGTCTCCTCGAGCCGCGAAGAATAAAACGGTTGTTGAAAATTGTGCGCGGTCAGCCACTCTCGCGTGAAACACGCTCGACCGCGAAAGCGTCGCCGCGCTTGCACACACATAGGCGACGATATTTCATCGTCGGACCAGTCGCTCCAACGCTTGTCCCGTAAAAATCCGCCATTTTCTTTTTATCCGAAACCGGCGAGCGTTTCCGGGTTACTCGCTGCGGATTATTATAAATTACGAACTGGTAAAACGGGTTTTCCGAGCACTCGCATCCGTAATTCCCCAATAATTACCACCTGTTACGTGGGACCGCGGAAAAATTATATATCAATGTATCGAGGACACGTGATGTGTTACGAGAATTTTACTTTGCCAGAACGGTTGAGTTATTAGGCTGTTTGTAGCATCGATTACCGGAAATATATATTTCTACTAAAGAATATCAAATCTAATTACATGTAAGAATAAATTAAGTAAAGGAAACTGACCGATGTCAACCCAACAATCTGCAGATCAAAAACTGACGACAATTCTGACGCGTGTTTTCTGTACAGTGCCATTCGTCACTCTATCTACTTGTCCGCGCCAATGATAGGCAGAGTCCGTAAGCCTTTGCGACTAAAGGGAACATTTTCATTGCAGACGACTCGAAATTAAGGGGATGCTGGAGTGATTCTGCACTTTTGCACCTTTCTAACCTAAAAACTGTCAGTTCGCGGAAACATTTGTATAATATACAAATTAAATAGCTTACGTGTACAGATCGAAAGCAGCTCGCTATTCCGGCCAAATGAAAGAACAATATGGCATCACTGAAACTAAGTTTATAAGTCTAATAAGAAATAATAGTGAGCAACACATACATACAGTACATGTAGTATGTGTGTTGCTCACTATTATTTTTTATTAGACTTACAAACTTAGTTTCAGTGATGTCATATTGTTCTTTAATTCAGCCGGAATAGCAAGCTGCTTTCGATCATCTGTACACGTGCCATTTATTATGTGTATTACACAAATCTTTCCACGAAACAGACAGTTTTAAGTGCAAAAGGTGCGAAAGTGCAGAATCACTCCAGCATCCCCTTAACAGCTTCTCGATTCGAATGTCTTAAAAAACAAACTCACATTCAATCTGGGCACCGAGGCCGACCTGCCGTTGATTCTCCTGCGTCTCAGAATCCTCGCGCGCTCGCGGTCTCTCCTGGTGCACCTGCCGTCCTGCCGGGGCACCAGGCCGATCTGGGGCGCGTCCTCGAGGGATCGCACCCCGAGCAGAACGCAACCCTCGTCCTCGCGAACGCCCGCCACGGTGCTGCCGCAATTCCGCATTCCATCGGCACTCGCGTCGCTCGTTATCGCGCACTGCGACAGGTCCTCGGTGGACCTCGAGGACGCCCTCGAGCCGAGCCGATGCCTTTTCCGTTCGATGACGAAGGACGAGGCTCTCGCGCGCCGTGCGAGACCGACCTGCGGCGCGACGGTCCGCCTGGCGATCAACTGCTCCGTTTTCGTCGCGAATTCCTGCGGCCTGCTGGACCGTAATTCGATCTTCGGACGATATCTGACCGCCTGAGCGCAGTCGGTGACGTCGCAACTCGACGGTGGCGATTCACCTCGCTCCAAGGATGAATTCCCCAGGCGAGCGTGCTCTTTGGTATCCTTCGCCGTCTCGTCGCTTTGGTTCCTCGAGGATTCGTCCGCGGGGATCTGCTCGCCGGTCCCCGGCGCGGAGGCGCTTCTCCTCAGTACGCGTCTTCGCACTATCTCGTTGCTGGAGGACGCTTGAATGGAACGCGTCAACGTGTCGCGATACTGCGGATTCACCACCGTCGTGTGGCCGTCCTCCTCCTCCACGGTGTTTCCGACAATCTCGCCCGCAACCTCGGACGTCGCCCCGACAAGCTCTCGACTCAAGATGAAACTCGCGCTTCTTCGCGAACCCTTGAACGCGCGCGCGTCGTGGACGATTCGCGAGGGACCCTTGCAGGACTGATTTTTGCGAAACTCCCGCGGCTTCTCCGGCGATTCGAAGGCAGGGTCGACCTTCCCTTGGATGCCCGATGGCACGACGCGCCTGTCGACCTCCAGCGTGGTCGCGCCGTCGCCGCCCTCGCGACGCTCCACGTCGTCGTCGTCGTCGCCGTCGTCGGCTCGTCGCTTCTCGGACGACGTCCCGCACGCCTCGTCGACGTCGCCGCACTGACGTACGGAGATCAGACGGCAGCCGCCGTCGTCCCCACTATCCTCCTCGCTGATATACATCCGAAATAACTAGGCGTCGCACGTCATCGTCGCGCTGCGCCGCGACGTTTTACCACGAAACCGACTTCCTTCCCGCGCTCGGGAAAATCGCCGATTCCTCGGGGTCTCGCATGTTTTATCTCTCCCTTCCTCGGAAACGGGCAGGTGCACGGAGAGCGCCCGCGACTTGCCAAATTATATCCGCGCGCCGTTTCGCGGGAAACCCGTCTGCGGGGGTCCACGTAGACTTGAATGAGCGCGCGGCCGCGAGATGTCTGCGACAATTATTATTTATGGCGGATTTTCAGGAAACTCTTATGCGGCGCTTTTCCTTGATCCCCGGTACAAGCCTCGAACGTCAGAGTTGGACAGCACGCGCCGGTCGGCTATTAATTAACGTCCCGGCGTGGCGTCCCGCGTCGGTCCAACGTTTGAGCGATCTTCCGTATAATTAGCCGGGATGAAAGCAATTTTCCTTTCAATGTCATTTCTATTACTGTCGTAACTCAGTCGTCTTTTTTTACATGAGCGATGTACAGGCTGATTCAGGGGTCTCCGCGACTAGATTGCAAAAATAATTAGCACCTTTTCCAGCGCGTGATATATGTTATCCTAAACACCACCGTTAACATCTCGATCAAGGCACCATCCACGAGTCGTGATTAAAGGAATTATATTATCACGGAGGGCCGAGTATATCCTGGTTATTCAGCTTTTATTGCGAATCGAGAATCTCGCAGCGTCCTCGAGCTTTCTTTTTGAAATATATATCCACTCTGAATATTGGAAACGTCGTTATACCTCGTGGACACATCTGGAATAACATCCTGTATGCGATCGAATGTGAATTCCCACTGGTATTCATGCCACGTCGAGCTGTGCGCCAGAAAGGGAACACAAGTGCCTTTTCAATGGTAAATCATACGACAATAGTCTCCGCTCTTTACGATTAGTGGACGAGCATTCAACGGAAATAAAATTTCTCGCGATAAGACAAAAGCCTTGAGACCTCTTCGAAATGAAAGGTCCAAAGAAACGCGTTGCAAATTGTGTTCCTCAGCAAAAATTTAGCGTACTTCGTATCTCGTGGGCTTTTCACTCCGGGAGTTTCGCTTTCCGCGAAATTGAAGAGGAACAATTTCGACCAGCACAATGGGGAAAAGAATTTTATCGACTCCGTTGCAAGGCAATTTACCTTTGCGAAAACTTAATGTCACGCGATCTTCGACCATGAGCTTCGAAGCGATCGAGGGAGACGGCGCGTGCTGCGTCGTAATTACATTACCGTAATTAGCGCTCGTTATATCACCCAAGGCGTTCAGCGCAGAATCGGAGCGCGCAAACGAATTGTTACGTTGTGCGCGCGGTGTTGAATTCGTCGGAGAAAAATCTTGATAAGAAGTAAGCCTCAGGGACGACAGTTCAAGTTAGCACTCGCGCGAGAGCCTCGAGCGAAGCATTTCACATATTATCAATTGTAATGTCGCTTCTTTCTCTCTCTCTCTTATTTTTTATGCCTTCTTATTCGAGACAAATCAACACGTCCTCGGTGGAGAAAGTACCACCCTATTTCTCGCGCACCGAGGGAATTCCCTGTGGTCTCTCCTTTTTTTTTCCCTCGGTTTTCACTTGGATCGATCACCAACGATGAGCGGCGACTTAGCGTAGGTCGGACACGCGCGAGCAGAAAAAGAGACGCACAGGCGTCGAGCGCCGTTGGCCTACTGCGCCGGCACCTAATCCCATACAGCCGGCGCGGTGTGCGCGATACGGCACGCCGCGTGCACACACACACACACGTGCGGCGCGGCGCTATCGGACACGTGTATACACGCGGATACACACGCGCGAGAGAGCTTCCATTCCGCCATTCCATTCGAGCCGCGCGCCTCGCGTCTAAACTCTCACCGGTGCTCTCGGATCTCCTCGCCACCGCGCGCGCGCCACGCCGCGACGGTCTCATGCCTCCTTTCGTGCCACGGTGCGTGTACACACGCGTGCTCGTGTGTCGAGGCCCGCCGCTAACGTCCTCCAATCGGCAGGGAACCGATTGCCCGCCACTCGCGGCCTGGAATGCCTTTTCCTTTCGGAAACCACGTCGGATCGCGGACCGGTTACGACCGCGATACCGCACACGCGCGGCCGGGATTATTGGGAATTATCGAAAATTGATACTAGACCGGGGAGAGGCCCGGGAAAGAGCCGGGCGGGGCACCGAAGGTGCTGATAATGCGGGGGAGTCGGGCGAAGGTATTATTTGCCGAGACGATATTCTTAGGAAACAGCGTTTAGAGAAACCACGCCAACGGCACGACTTTGGATCACGATCGGCTTGGAAATTTTCAATTCGATTTTCCATTAAATTATCGTCCCTCCCAGTGATGCTGCGACGTGACAGCCAAAAGAATACGTTCATTCTTTTGATAAAATTTTGTTGAACTCTTATAAGTCACATAGGAAATATTAAGATTTTTATGTAATATTTTTAATTTTGTTCTCCCTTTTCATATAAAAATTCCGTTTGCGTCATTTTTTGGATAAAATTTTGTTCAACTCTTATGTGTCACATAGGAAATATTAATATTTTTATGTAATATTTTAAATTTTGTTCTCTTTTCATATAAAAATTCTGTATGGGTTATTCTTTTGATAAAATTTTTTATGTAATATTTTTAATTTTGTTCTCTTTTCATATAAAAATCATATAAAAATTCCATTTGGATTATTCTTCTGATAAAATTTTGTTGCACTTGTATGACTCACATGGAAAATATTAGTATTTTATTATTTTTAATTTTGTTCTCTCTTTTCATATAAAAATTCATAAAAATGAATTAAATGCTAGCCACATCTAGTTTCTAATTTTCTGCAATATATCCCACTTTAATTTCAAATCACATTTAAGAGAACCGTAAAAAACGTACGCTATATTCATAATAATATTTCTCTAATTGTCTTATAATTGTGGTTCTTATGTTTGTTTTGCACATAAACGTGCGGTCAGACTTGAATATCGAAGAAAGCAGCCCGCATGGTTCATTAATGGACGCAGTTTGCCTTTGCGAAAACATTATCGGACCTGCGCATGTCGCTTTCCGTCCGGTGTACGGTTTCACTTTGAGGTGAGGCCCATTGGTGTAGACCGTCATCATTGGACCGTCACCTAGGCATTAGATTTTTCTTCTTGGTTAACCGCACATCAAAGGGAGACGATAGCGCGCTAATGCTTCCTCATACAATTTATCGAGCTCGAAAGACATTTCTCTTGATCTTTCTGCTCTATACGAATTTATTCGCCTGGTACCAAGTTTCTCGAACTCGACTAGTAATAACAAAATTCAAAATAAAAATACAAACGACGCGATGGTTCTTCAAATATTTGCATCTATATTTTAAGAGATATCAAAAGAAGTCTTTTATGGCCGTAATTATAGCCATGCATTTTTAGCTTCTAGTGCCGGTTACACCTCCACGAAAAATGGGAAATTCATAAAGGAAAGTACCCTATTATGAGATAGGCTCCTAATATGAGACAGCGGAGTTTCTACTAAATCAATTGACATCATTCGTTGATTCCACCATAAATGTATTGCCCTTTCAGTGAATTCTGTTTAGTGGTAAATTGATTGTTAGATAGTGTAATCGTTGCGAAAAATGATTTGTGACTGAATTTGGACGTTGAAAACCTATCTCAGATTAGAATCCTATCTCACAATATAGAGAACTTTCCTCTACATCTTCGTATAACAAATAACATAGTAAGAATTGTAACAAAAACTCGCCAAGTTGCATTTACTCTGGTCTCTAAAGGAATCACGACAGAATTAAGTTTGACACGCGTTACCCTTTCATCGTCTGTAAAACTACTTTCTCTCTTGGAAATCATTTTCACAATTTTGAAGTGCCAGCTTCAAAACGGGCGACATAAAGTTACTCCGCTTCAGTCCACGAAAGGCAGTTAGAAAGCGGTTAATCGGCAGGCCGCTTTTATCACATTCTGAACTTGATGTCAACTTGTATGTGGGGGGAAAAAAAGCGCAAACTTCCCGATACATGTTTCCAATCGATACGCCTGACAAAGAGGCACCCGCGTATGGTGTTCTTTTACATATGCATTTCGAGGAGAGGGTGCAGCGAATTCTCGCTCGTGCCGCGTGCGAATCTGTTTACGCACGTGCAGACAGGATTTCATTAATTGCTCGGCGCAGTCCGCCCATTCATTTTGACACGTGATCCCACGATGCTCTTCCCTGATATTCGTATACGTCACCATTAATTATAACATGCGCAAACACATCGATCAGTACGCGCGGATAACGAGCTCAGAGATATAATCACCAGCCTAGAGATATAATCACCGGTGAATTATCGTAATTCCAACGCTAATAACAATTGTTCTTAATGAGCGTGTTTAATATCCGTTTCGTTACAATGTAAAATATCAGGCTAATCGTAAGGCTCTGGCGAGAATAACGAAGTAGTTCAGGACGGACTTTAAGTTTTAATACAAATCGTTAAAAAATGTATTAACCTATTGAAGCCAACTTCCTTAATTGAGATTGAAACGCTCGTTGTCTCGCACCAATAAATTTATATTGAGAAAATATAGCGCTGCGAATAAATTAATGAAATATGAAGTACGTGATACGTACGGATCTTGATAAGCACCAGGTTAAAACGAAAATATTTCGTCAATCAACGCGGCATGTAGTAGAATTTTCAAAAATGTTGAAAAGTAACATTACTTCGGGACGACCGGGACCGAGTTCAGTTCGAACTTTTATAATGCTCGAACGTGCTCACTTAAGTTAAAATAATTTTCCTGAAGATTTCCTTCTTTGACAGTGATTTGTGAGTCTACTATAATTTATGCTCCGCAAACATCTATGCGCAAGTTCTTTTACTTGATAAGGACCTGATACTTGGAGTCGAAACGTCGTACCAATGTAGCATTCAATTAATTATATTGCCAGTTGGATCAACAAGAAGCTTTGTTTCAATTTTTATTCATCACTGGCAGCTTTAAGTACACAGTTGGAAAATTCGTGTTTTCTTGTTCAAAACAATGCCGGTTAAAATTTTCGTGTTAAATGTTTAACACATTCGTGTGTGAATTTAACATGTTGCTCTTGTGTTAATTGACCTCAAATATAAAATTATTTAAATAACTGAAAAGAAATGTTAAAACAATACAATGTGTACTATATTTTTTAATCTTACACAATATA
The DNA here is from genome assembly GCF_000949405.1 of Vollenhovia emeryi. Taxonomy (NCBI): domain Eukaryota; kingdom Metazoa; phylum Arthropoda; class Insecta; order Hymenoptera; family Formicidae; genus Vollenhovia; species Vollenhovia emeryi. Next base: position 109,203 of record NW_011967047.1, on the reverse strand, counting down.
TATGTTCTACTCGTATATTATTAGTAAAAGGATTTATCTATTAAAATTTACAGAATAAAATGTTGATTCTATTCTATATAACATAAGTGAGAATGATTTCGAGCCGTCATTTGACTTATTACATCTGTAAAATGTAAAAATTACATTTTTCAAAATTTTGTCATTAAAAATATGTTAATTTTACAGAAAATTTATTTTAAATTATTTTAAGATTTGCATTTATTTTGTGTTACAATATTAACAGAGTATTAGTGTGATCATTGAACATATCCGTCTTATGTTAAATTAACACAAAAATTTGTGTGGACCGTTTGGGACATGCGTTAAATTTAACACCAATTTTTCAACCGTGCACACTCCTCTACTTTGGTTAACATTACTTCTCTATACATACTGATACCGGGGAAATTAAGCAACGGTTAATTAGAAAAGATCCCATATGATTATGCACAAAGTATGGCGCGGAGACGGTAATGAGTATATTCATTTGCGGACTGATAGACGATTATGCCCAGAGAAATTTATACTTTCGTGTAATCGACTGGCGGCAACTCATCCGCGAATCGTAATAAGTCTCATCTAACGCACGGGCTAATGATTAATTAATTTTAGACAATCGTTAACAGAGCATCGCGCCGTAAATTCTGGTTGAACCGTCAGATAACGCAGAAAAGTTACGTGCAACGCGTACGAAGTCGCGTAGGATTACAACTGCTTAGCATGTCGCGACGTGCGATGGATGCATGAAGATCACTGTTAATCTGTGCTGCGAGCGCATTTTTCTTCGCAGATATCTGATTCCAGTATAGTACATACGCAACTCTCGCCGTCTACGGCGGCTCATTAATTTTCTCTCACGCTATTCGAGAAAGAAACCAGTACAGGAGATCCGAACTGCCGTCTTGCCCTTGAATCGATCACGTTGACGAGCGCGACACGATGCAACGGGAACAGGAATCCGATCGGTATTTCAACGTCGGAACCTGTGAATTACCGCGTGACACCCGACGCGGCGGCAAAAAGGGAGACGTATCCCGCATTAATCTACCATTATCATCAAATCCATCTCACGTACCCCGAGACATGTAACTGTATATTGCACATACGCGACGTATTGATTTCAGCGCATTATAACGGACTTCGTGTACATTCCGTATGTGATTGGCTGATGTGCCCATATATCTCGTTAATCTTATGTCCGGTGAGGGTAAAAATACCAAGAAACTCAAACGAGGACTCAATTTCGGAATATTTTTAACCGATTTTCAAAATTTGGTGTAAAAACTCGGTACGAAACATCTGAATGGCTTTTTACACGGAATAAATTTGAAGGAATAGTATTTTCAGAACTTTGTAGACGCTCCAAGAAGATAAAGAACGTACGTAAAAGCTTTTATAGGGGACGATAAAATAATCGTTAACACCATACGCTCGCTGTGTCCACTTTTATAAAGAAAAAAAGAGGCCCGGTGCGAACAATGTAATAGCGGCGTGTTGATGGTCCCTTTTTGTTAAAATAACACTATCTCGCGTTCCTCGATTGGGCTAACGAGCCGCTTAAGTGCAATTCCCTCGGTGGCGCTCGGATTATACGAGCCACTTTCATCGCAACTATGCGCCATTGTGTGCATGCGTGCGAGCATTACATTATTTGTTACGCGGACGTCGCATTATTCTTCCGAGCTAATGAACTCGTGTCATCGGTTGCAACCTCAACGTCCTTGGGCGGACCCATAAACGCTCGGCATTTCTCATTACGACCGTCTCCCAGCCGCCTATGCTCAACTAGGAATGCAGATGCTAGTCCGCGTCCTCCGTGCTCTCAGATCCGCTTACGACGATCATATCGGTAATGATTGCTTTCTATACACTGATTATAGTGACTGACAGCTGATCTTGATTATCCCGACAATAGAAAGGTTAACAATTCGCGCGCTGGCTGGATTTAGATGCGAAATGTAGATGCACGGACTGCAATCATGCGTACGGCTGAAACAGGGTTTTCGATCCAGCAGTCCGCGTTTAAGGGTTAAACGTGGCCTTGGAACAGTATTTATTCTTGTTGCGTAACAACACGCATGAAAGCAAACATGAATAAATCATGAAGGCTATGAAACAACAGCGCGCAATCATACATCTGCACTTTGCTAGTGGTAAAAGTAGAAGCCTCGTCCCATTGCTATTGATTCATTTGACACAATGCAACACCCTAGAAACAGTGTGGAAAAAGACACGGGAAAGAGCGCCGGTAATATGTACGTTATAAAAAAGTATGTTAAATTACATACATAATAAGTGTACCGATTACACTATTAATAGCGGAAATATATAAATTTATGTACTTTCACAAAAACTTTTTTACTCTTTGTTGTGTAAGTACTTATTTATACATGATGAAAAATTACAAAAAATTGTAAAATTTACGCAATGAAAAGCAAGCAGTTTACTTATTACAATCAAATTTGAGTGTAAATACTTAAATCTGGGTGTTTACGCCCAAATTTGAGAGTAAATTCGGACAATCGAGTGTTAACACTCAAGACTTGAGTGTGTTTTCCGTAAGGGATAAGGTAATAATTTCAACTAATCAGAATTCTTCAATGTCGCCAGCGGTAATTAACGTCAGTGTTTTCTTGACCATACCTGGTATCTTTAATAATGCAGAAAATTTATTGGGAAAAATATTACCTCAGCCAGGGTTTGAACCTGGACCCTGTAATAGATGGTCCCAGTATTACCCACTACAACAATTGTAATTTTACATGTACATTTTTTTTTACATTGTATAGAAAAGAGAATTATGCAAGTTGACAGACGGATGCGACCTACGTCGGTCGAGGGATCGGCGACTTGCCGGCTCGAGAATCCGGCTTATGACAATTCATGAATAATAACGTCGCGTAAGGAGGAACCGAAGGTACAGTTACATTTTCCACTCATTTCTACGCAGTACAGGCAGTACACGTTCAAGCGGGCATATAAGTACGTATGTCGGTGCGACCGACGGGTCACCCACTTCGTTTTTCATGAAGAACACGTATGTGGCCCCCGGTCGACCAGTTCAAGATTCCCGAACTAGGGATAGATCGACCTCGGGTATACCGTAATGTCGGTGAAAAAAATATATACCACGTGTTTACGGTAAAACTGTAATTTATTTATTCGGCGGTAACGGAACGGCCGGACGAGACTTTCAACGAGGAACCGCCTCTTCGATCGTGTCTAATTAATATTTAGAGGCCGCGAACTAATTGCGATAACAATCGAAAGCACAATTCACTGGAAAATACGAAACGTTCAGCGGCCGATTTACATTCTCGCAATTCCTATTACAGTTACTTAACAGATGATACGCTCTCGTAGTTTCTTTACTATTACTTAATGGTACACTTCTAAGTCGCAAGTATTATTAAATTTGAACGTACGTTCTTAATTTACAATTTCATAACGGTGAATGGCGGAATTCCTCGACATCATTCACTCGTTTCGCGTGTGTTTAGACTTGAAGAATGAGCGTTGCGGGCTTGGTACACGCTAGCTGTCATCAGCACTTTGCCGATTCACTCTAACAAATCTGTCCGTGGCGCGCAGAAGCGTTTAGCGAACGGGGTCTGCTGAAACTATGCCGAGTTATGTCGTTCGATGCGCGGTGCAACGACACCGTTTCTTCGTGTATAAATAGACGCGTGTGTTCTGGGAAAAAAAGACGAACAATCCAAATAATTCGATTGCTAATTGTGGGCCCCAAAATGGGTTGTTAACTGTCTTTTCTTCCCCAGAGTGCGTGCGCGAGGACGGCGTGCAGATTCACGCCTGTTGCTGCACTCACCTGGGAAGTTGCGATAGAGACGGAGACAGCGTGTTACGCATAAACGATTACGCGCGTAGGTGCAATAGGAAAAAAAATAATAAAACGCGGCGCGCCTCGGAAATGTGGGTCAATCGACGTCTCGAAATGGAGCGAAACCTGCCTCGCGTCGTCTCGTAATTCACGCCGGAAGGTAAGTCGCCTCGAGGTGTCCCTACGTGACCTTCGCGGGATGTCACCTCTCGTTTCGCCTTCCTTTCTCTTCCGTTTGGCACCGAGCCGCGCGCCGACGGGCGTGAGAAACGCGTCTCGCACGTGCGGAATGATATTTCAAAACACGGGCTCTTTCGGGCTGACGTTCCCTTGGGCCAAATAAATTGCAGGTTTTACCATTCATGGCTGCAGTATCTTTTAGTGCCGGTTATTCACGATTACTTTCCAATATTCCATGCACGGTTAAAATGAACGCTGACCTCTTGGCAACAACGTCGTCATATATTTAATTAATCGTCTCTAGGAACGCGCGAGACACTGCACTTACAATCAGACAGTCTCTGGGCACATTAAACAAGTGTATTCTTTAGATTCTTATTTCTACTTATTTACGCGAATTTAAAAATAAATAAATAATTTCCAACTAAACGGTGTGCTATATATAGCTAGTTTACGATAAAACGCTGGAAAAACTTTACGATAAATGGCACGAGTCCAATTGCGCGGTCGTAAAACATTATTGATACTTTATCGATCGCTTTGGCATTGTTCCCGCTGCTCGTTAACGTATCGTCGAACTTCAATGAATGCCATAATTGTTTGCGTTCGTTATCATTATTTGCATAGTCGCATAGTCGCGTGCGAAACCATTCGTTAAGAAATTTTACGAATTACGAAAGTGCGAGTTCTACCCGGTGATACATAACTTTGCAAAAAATCCCCCGGTCACAATAATGAATTAAAATCGAGATGAAGACTAAGATAGCGATAACGAACGTTCCTAGGAACAGATACCACGTCATAGGGTGGCATATCATTTGCATGTGAAGCGTAATTTCGCGCACAATCGCGCGTTACGTTCCAAGGTCTCTCGGGCCCTGTTTATTAGGTTTGTCGTGACCCGTTACATTAACACTAAGAAGGCGGGGCATTTTACGGTTTCTTCTTCGAAACACGAGTGTAAAGCGCGCGTTACGTAACACAACGTCGACCATTGTGCTGTGCGACTGCGCGCCATGAGAAAAAGGCAACTCGCAGGCGACACTCGCCATTTTCGCGGGATGGCGTGTAAATGTAGAATGGACCTTTGAAGGCCACGCGAAATTATTTAGAATTGCACCAGATTTTGAAGAGCTGTTGGAGAAATCACATTTTTCGCACGATATTACAGCACAGCTCGCGCAGATATAAGAATTCCAGGGAGACAAATGGTCACGGTGTAAAAAGATAATTTATTTTCAGTAAATGTTACACGTAAGTTGAAAGCAAAAATAGAAGGTACTGGTCATTGATGCATATTTTATGTTACACGTAAGTTGAAAGCAAAAATAGAAGGTACTGGTCATTGATGCATATTTTATTTACAATTTGCAATGAAGTAGAGTTGACCGTCAATAAGTTGGTTTCTTATCGGCAGAAAAAATGAACGCGATAACTTATCGTTCTACTTAAGTCTTCTCGTTAAAAGTCAATTTTACGAACATTTGCGTCATGCGATTACTTTTGTTTTTTTTTATTTAATGTGATGATATTAATATTTTTAAGTAAACTGCAAGTTACCGCAAGAGCCGAAAATGCTGCGACCAGCTCTCAACAATTTCTGCAGCAGAGCCGCGTCGCAAATCGATTAAACGGGGGACTTAATCGCGCAACAGATGTTGCGTTCAGACGAGGACCGTCTTCCTTTTGCCCGCGATAAATCTATCGTGCATTAAGTGGGTGTTACGCGTGGGGTCGAGCACGATTAGGCGATTACTCCCGCTTTCACGCGGGCGCAGTTCCGCGCGATAGGCGTCCTAAAATTGAAGGGATCCACCCCCAGTCTGTCCCCGTAAATGCTACTTAACGCCTAATAAACACATTCGATTGAATTGATACCGTGAGCGTTACTTCAACTGGGCTCGAAGAAGCATATATCCTTTTATTTTCAAGATAAAAGCGAAGTTTTATAATGCAAAATTATTGGCATCCACAGAGTCGAAGATTAGAAATGACAAATTTGCTTTTGGAGAAAAATGACTTGAAAATGAAAATTCAATATTTATTCAAAAGCGCGAGATATTTGTCGCTTTAAATTAATGCACTGTGTAAGTACAGTGAATGAAGATATTGTTGATTATTTGTTTGATTCTTCTCAATTGACAGTATCTAATTTTCTATAATCAAACCTTTTTCATTTTAAACGCCGTTAACCTACACGGAAAAACTGATTTAGTTGATTCAGCAAATCTATAGTTTGCTGAACAAAATTAAACGTTTTAAAGAAGTAAATTTGCTAATGCAGCAAAGAAGTCGTGTGTAAGAGCAATCGTTACTTTGTTCATAAAACAAATCGATTTTTGCTGAAATTATCTTAGTTACTGCAACAAATCATTTTCGCTAAGTGCGAGACGTAGCTAGCGCCAGTCGTTACGATGCCTCGCTTTCACTAACAAAATTAGGTTAGTCTTCATATTTCGTTCTTATATTTAAGAGAGGCTTAAATGTAGTCTTAA
>NW_011967047.1:70270-101020 GCF_000949405.1 Vollenhovia emeryi | reverse complement strand
TTAATAAACAACTCTACAGTAAACGTCAAAGTTAGTCAAATTATGCAAGAAAACACATGATTTGACACTGCCGAAAGGAGTGGAAAATGTCTTTCTACGATTAGAATTCCTCGCTAATCTTAGTTTTCGGAGCTTTTTGGGGGTTTCACGAATAGGTCACACGTAACAGAACTAGCGTAAAAGAAATAATTACGAAAATCCACGCAAGAATAAATTGTGTTGTCAATCTGTCAGTTTTCACGCCTAATACTTCAGCCGGCGACAGGATAGGGTTCTTATTCCTACCGCTAGCGACTATGTCGCCACCGTCATCGCGGAGTTCTCGGCTCAGGGACCAGGAGCCTTAAGATGTAAAGAATCACAAAGCCGTATTAGCATATTAATATATTATTGAAAACGATCCTGAAATAAAAATGGACTATGTGAATACGGGCCTTTTTTGGCAATCACGCGCAGTAAATGTGAGCCACAATTGTTTTAACGATCGTCGACGTGTCGACGCAGGACTCGCGACACTCGCCTGACTCGCCTTCGAGAAGGGACACGCGCCGGTCGGTCCTGCGAGTCGTAAGTTTACGCGTACTTTGATTGAGATTATTATATATGTTGTTAGTCAGAAGTCAGAACTATATCGTCGTGTCGACGCAGGACTCGTGTCTACGGTTAAGAGTCCAGTGTAACTGTGTCAAACAAAATATACACGTGTGTAAGTTAATATCAAAACGTGTGTTATATGTGTGTATTAATATACACAGTAGAATAAGCGTTATAAAATGTACATATGTCGTACAATGTACAATAAATAATAATTGCAGAGTAAATATTTCAAATGTTTTAATGAGCATTGTTGCTTTACCTAATTTTAATTGTTGGCGTAACTAATAATTTTGCTATAATAGGATTTATTAATACACCTAATTTTCTTTTATGTAACAGCAAAAAAATTAGTTATATGTACCAAGCTATCTTTTCCATTGGTTGTAGTAAAGAATCATCTTTGCTCCACTAACAAATCTACCGTGCTGTAACATCAAATTTTATTAGATATAATTACTAATCCTATGCAGCTTTGCGATTTGATTACTGCAACATAGCAAACTGGCTGTCCGTATATTACGGCGGTAAATTTGCTAGACTAGCAGGGTTTTTGGTTGTCATAGCAAATCTTTTTTTTCCGTGTAAGATTTCATTGTTTAGCTCATTTAACAATTCAAGTATCGTGTTGGCCAGCTGAGGTCCCAACCGAGGTCAGCTGTAAATTAAGTAGCTCAATAATTGCGACCTGAATTTTTGTAAAAACTTTAAGTATTGCGAAAAGGATGTTCCGACTATGCGGCACATCAGATAGCGGTCAGCACATCGTCGCCTTGATTATCGCGTGACGACCGATTATGATGGAAAGTTGCGCATCGGGTAAGAAAAGTACGGCGAGCTAACAAGCATAACCGCCTTGTGCCGATTCGCGCTTTTGCAATTGGATTTTGAAACGGTTTCCCGATCGCGATTCATGACACGCGCTCAACGCCGGTGGTATCGAAAAGCACGTTGGCCGGATGTAACATTGTAGCCGTTCCGCGAGTACCTCTCATGCGTAGATGTTAATGCAGTTATTGTATTGGAGTGTAGATACGTAAAAGGATTGTTGATTCGCATCACTCTAGAGTCGGTAAAGTTAATCGAGCATTTAGCGTCGCGAGTGGGATTCAGTTTTGCATTGAATTGCATTTCGGTCGCACGACTCTTGCCACTTTCACGATCGATCGATCATTACCAAACTCCTCGGAATTATATTATATTATTGGAGATACGTCAAAGGAGGTGATTCACATCATTGTTAAAACATTATAACGTTGTTTTACAATTATTACAGAATATACATAAGAGCATGCTCGTAAATTAACGAATTAATCTTATAAGATTTGCTTCCATATTATGCGATTGCAAAATTGCATCCTACTCATAAATATAAAATTATTCGGCATTTAAATAACTGTTACCCGAACAGTTCGCTCCGGACATTTTTCAATATGCTTCAGTATCTTAATTCTATTCTCAATGCGAGTTCTAGAGTCGGTAAAGTTAATCGAGCATTTAGCGTCGCGAGTGGGATTCCGTTTTGCATTGAATTGCATTTCGGTCGCACGACTCTTGCCACTTTCACGATCGACCGATCGTTACCAGAACCTCGGAATTATATTATACAATATTATTGGAGATACGTAAAAGGACAGATGATTCGCATCATTGTTAAAGCATTATAGCGTTGTTTTACAACGATTACAGAATATACATAAGAGCATGCTCGTAATTTAACGGATTGATCGTAGAAGATTTGATTCCACATTATGCGATTGCAAAATTGCATCCTATTCATAAATATGAAATTATTTGACATTTAAATAACTGTTATGCGAACAGTTCGCTCCGGATATTTTTCAACATGCTTCAGTATCTTAATTCTTTTCTCAATGCGCGTTCTATAGTCGGTAAAGTTAATCGAGCATTTAGCGTCGCGAGTGGAATTCCGTTTTGCATTGAATTGCATTTCGGTCGCACGACTCTTGCCACTTTCACGATCGATCGATCGAACGTTACCAAATTCCTCGGAGTACGTTACACCCGTTGTCGGGTGTTCGGCGAGGCACACGATCGCAACAATCGCGCGCGATCACGCCGCGATTCGCGAAGTGACGGGTTTCTAAACTCGATGGAATTTCTTTTCGAGATGCAGAATCGGCCGTGATTTCACGAGCCGCGATCGTCAGCATTATGGGTGCCGACATAATGGCTCGTTCGTATTCCTGGCGTGACTTCCTCGCCTTTTCCGCCGGCGGCGCGCCATGTAATTGGGTTACGAGAACGATCGTGTACATTGTTCCGATTACTCCTCCCTGGCAGTCCCTCGACACTATCCTGTTCCACCAACGTCGTGTTAGCAACGCTTTGTACTTTGAACGTGGCTCTATTTTTCGTTGCTTACCTCACCCAAGGTCCGTCATAAATTTTCCGTTCTTATCAGCAATTGCATTGTCCGCAGCCGCCGATATTCGCGCAATACGCATGTAAAATACTCGTGGAAAAAGACCGGCAACGGTCTCGCTGTTGCGAAATACGTCTCTCGATATAGTTTCGTAATGTAACGTAAAATCGGTCACCACCAGGAGTAATCGGTTCCCAAAGACACGGTACAGCGACGTCTTGCCGAAATAGTCAGACGGGCGCAATTTTCATCGCCATTTTAATATAAATAATCGGCGGCTTCAATGGACGCACCCGGGATTAAACAGTGTCGTGTAATTACCCGATGCTCCATATACACGCCCGCTCGTCGTGCAGGACCGAGACGCGCGCGGATCGTTCAATAATAAATCGCCAATAATTCTGTTCCAGTTCCGTCAAGATGACCCAAATAATGCGCTTTTCGACCGTCGCGGCAATAATCGGTGACAATTATGACAGCGTGTGGGTAGCAATGGGGGTTATTGGGCCGCGTAAGAGGTAAAAGAAAGAAAGGAGGAAAAGGGGGAGGGCACGAGAGATGGCTACGTTTTTGGATAATGACCCGCGCGCTCGGGCGCGCATCCTGAAACGGATAATTGAAGTGGGTGCAACGTGATTAATTAACGTCCACGCATAACCGACGCCGTTGCGCCGTCGGCCGGCCGGCCGGCCTTTATATCTCGCTGATCGCTCGCCCGACGTTTCGCATCGCTGTGAGGCTGATTAATTAAGTAACAACTGTCCGTCGGATCATCGACGGACCTTTATTGCGCTCTGAAACTGTCTGCGCTACGCGTAATACTTCGCCACCGCCGTCGAGAGAAAGTTTAGTCTTTCACGAAAAGGAAAAAAAAACGTCCGCGGAACGCCGATTTCTTTCGCAATAAATTTTCCACGACACGGACCGGCCGAGGGCCAACGTGTTATTATCGCACTAAGTTGTGACTCGTCGCGTAACGTCGATAGCGTAACATTTACGATCGTTCGACTCGTTTAATTGCTATACCGAATTTCACGTAATCGCGTTTAATTATGGAGCTTATGGAACCGCGCGAGCTGCCGGATCGTAGCCTCCTTTTTATCTCGCGAATATTTGCGCACCTACATGCGACGCGATTGCTCTCGACGCTGAGCTTATACTTTCACTTTGCGTTATCTCTAAACAAAATTATGATCGCGAGACAATAAGAATTAATATATGATAGAACAAAATTAGTCAATTTAATTGATTAAATCTACTCTAGCCGATCTTCGACGAAGAACAAATAAAGATGTTTACGAGACCACGCAATATCGCTTGTGAAAGTTTCGAGAAATCACCGGAAAACCGTCGATTCAAGGGCCAAGATCGCAACAAGTGCTATCAATATCCGTTGTTAGGGGACGGAAGCGAGAAATCCGCTAATATGCTGCTGCGCCATCAACTGATAAGAAAAGACATCGGTACGCACTTAGTAGCGGGTATTCAAGTTTCACTCGCTGTATAGAATGTTAATCGACTCTCCATCATCCATCTTACCGGGTAGTGTACGACTCTAATTGCGGAACTTATTTAGAGAAGCGGCGGCCTCCGCCACGTTAAGTTAATGGCCACACTCAAATCAACCCATTATATAATGCCGGCGAGAGCTCGCCAATTAACAAGGCAGCAGGTGTCAAGAGGAAAATAATTATCGCTATCATAGTGCACTTACAACCGCGCTATTATTGTACTTTACGCGCCGTGCTCGGTCGGTCATGAAGATTTGTATCGGTTTGCGAAACGTTGAAAAGACGCCCAGCAGACGGCGCCACGAGATTAGCCGATCGACTTACCGATCATAGATCATTCGTCTAACGATCGAATATTTTACCGATTTATTGAGAACTGCTACTAATCTTAAACTATTTCATATAATTGACATATTGTTTCAAAATATCCAAAAGGCAATTAATTAATGCACGTTTAATATTAGAGGTACAGAGCAAATACGAAAAGAAATCTGTTACCGGCTGAGTGGAAGATGATTTTAGGATTTGTAGTTTAGTAGATAATATAGTAAACTGTTGCATTTTATACTTGCAATTACAGTTATTAAAAATTATTATTTGAGGTAAATTTCCAACGGGCTTAATATTTATCGATTTCAGAAACATACATATTGAAAATGGTTTTTTAGTTAAAACAAATGTCAAATTAAAATACAACAAACCTTTACACTTTATCAAAATATATTTGACATATATTTTTGTATTCTGAGGGGTTGATTGAAGTCTGTTTCTGTTAATGGCTTACGTGTGGAATGTGTGATATGTGCCACTAACTTAATTTGGAAAGTTAACTAAGTTGCTTATGATAATTGCTGATCCTTAGTTTTTCTCACCTTTTTACTTTATCATTCGAAACAATAAAACAATATTAAATTCATAGGCAAAGCATATAAAAAAGTTCAATTGTGATAGTTTTCTCACAAATTACATACACATGTTCAACTAAACATATTCACGCTGCTTTTTTCTAAGGATGAATTTGTATGTATGTATATCAGACAATTTATACACTATAAAACAGTACGAATAAATCTCCGGAGCAAAATCACATAGCTTTGTTACTTGTTAAAAATCATACTGACCTTATTTTATAAATGTCCATCTTTAATCTTATGCTGACGCTATACATATCTCGTAAATCCTCCGAGAAATCATGATAAACGAATGACTAGACAAAAAGCAGCATCTTGAAAAGTATATGCGACTTCCATGAACGAACCGGCCGAAGATAAATCGCAAACATTCCCCGCGGAAACGAGTGTACAGCCACACTGAATATCTTCATTATTTCACGCCATTCTCTTCTTCGCGTATTTCAAGAACGCGCTTTCTGACCATATTAAGTCTACAGGTGCGAGAGAAATAATCATTTTCGCCTCCGTCTTTTTCGGCGTCGTCACGACTCCTTTCGCGTTATTTCTTCATTTCGCTGGCAGATAAATAAAAAAAAAGGAGGAAGTGCGCACACTTGGCAGGCGTCTTTGTAACAGTCCGCCTGTCACAAAGGAATCTTTTATTATCTCGCGCTTATTGCAGCCACCTTTCGAGTCCCCCGCGACGGAATTTCTTTCGCATCGAAGCGTGACGGGCGGCTCAATGGGTCGCGAAAAAAGTGAAATCTTCTCTTAGGAGAGCGACTTGATTCCCTCTTGGGACTCTCCTTTCGATTCCATTAACTGCTATGGGACAATCAACGTTACTTACCATGGACGTGAAGTAAAACTTCTCGAATTCTCGCTCGTGAAGACGCGCCGACGCCAAGTTCGTCGCTGTGTGCTGCGCGTGCTTCGATAGGATATCCTCGCCTTTCTTGCACAGCCACGATAGTATCTGCAATTTAAAGAACCAAATACATTAATTTAGGTTGCGAAAGTGTCACCGATAGATAACTGAGGATCGGCGATTATCATAAGCAATTTAGTTAATTAAAAGTGGTTTCAAAGCGCTTTCTTCCTTCAAACGAAATAACGGGAATACGTCGAGTTTCGCTCCATTTCGATTATCAATTCGCGCAATTGATGTAACGAGACAATGTTGTGCTCGCAGATCGACGACTCTCGATTAGAGTCACGTCTTACATAATTCTCCTGCAAGAAGATCCCTACCGGTGCTCGCGATATTTCTCGTTACGCAATCGCACGGTCTTCATTATGATGCAATCGAACAATCGTACGACAGGAATGATTCTTTGATAACGATCGGTCTATGTCAAACGCGTGCTCTCGCTCGCTATTGCCACATTTGCCGTCATGCTCCAGAACTTTCAAACAAACGATAGACGTATCGCTTGGGGAATTATTGTTTATGACTTATGACGACTTAATGCGCGCTCTGGTCAAGTTATTAATCGTCCGTACAATGATTTGAACAGTGTACATTTCTGCCGTTGGACAGTTACGAAAAAGTTTGCGGAATGCGTAACAAATCCAATATCTCCGAAATATATTAAGGGGATGCTGGAGTGGTTTGATTTACCGACAGAGTCAGATACCGTTTTTGCGTTTGTAAATCTTATTATTTGCATTTATGTACAAACTAATACCAGACCAGAGTGTAGAATGCATAGTAGAACATTTTCATATAAAAAACATTGAAGTTTGAAGTCTAATTCGTATCGCATTATGTATTGCAATATTTGTAATACATAATGCGATACGAATTAGACTTCAAACCTCAATGTTTTTTATATGAAAATGTTCTACTATGCATTCTACACTCTGGTCTGTTATTAGTTTGTACATAAATGCTACATAATTATTTTGGTTTGTATCTATAATGTGACATATTGAGGTTACGTACCTTGAGGTAAGATTTACAAACCCCCAAAAACTGTATGCGACTCTGTCGGTAAATCAAACCACTCCAGCATCCCTTTAAGGGTTCTGCATTTTCGCACCTTTTGCACTTAAAATTGTCTGTTTCGTGGAAAGATTTGTGTAATCCACAAATTGAACGGCACGTGTACAGATGATCGAAAGCAGCTTGCTATTCCGGCTAAATTAAAGAACAATATGACATCACTGAAACTAAGTTTGTAAGTCTAATAAAAAATAATAGTGAGCAACACACACACTACATGTACTGTATTATGTGTTGATCACTATTATTTCTTATTAGACTTACAAACTTAGTTTCAATGATGCCATATTGTTCTTTCATTTGGCCGGAATAGCGAGCTGCTTCCGATCTGTACACGTAAGCCATTTAATTTGTATATTAAACAAATGTTTCCGCGAACTGACAGTTTTTAGGTTAGAAAGGTGCAAAAGTGCAGAATCACTCCAGCATCCCCTTAAAATATATCGCAGACACTTTTCTGTAATATGATCGACTCACAAGTGGACCTTCGCGTGAACGGAAAGAGATGGTTATAAAACAATGAAGCCGATTATCAAAAGTGACAACAGCAATTTGCAGCAACGTAAGATTAGCTGCATCATGATATTCTGTATAACAGATGTCAATTTTATTATTGTTACTCTCCGTTACGCAGAATAAAATGTCGATTCATAAAAAAAAATCGCGATCAAGATCAATTCAATTCTATTTATCGATTTCGCCGTGCTTTTTCCTAAGCGAGGATTAGCCTCATCTGCATAATCTGACTCATATACGATCTCTGGCTCGATGTCACGGTCGCAATATCTGTCGCGGTCGTTTCACCTGTCACGCGCATGCCGTCGTAGACCAACGCGCGTTTCTTGAAGGGAATTTACGACGACGACGCGCACGTCGAAGATCCTGCTGATAATTAGATCGCCTCTACGTGCGCGTCGCGCGTGATAAATGGCTAATCGTCCCACCGCGACGCACGAGCAAGCGAAAAATACGCGGGGATAATTAACGGCAGCCGCCGGAGAACGCACCGCGAAGGAAAGTGGACGATGCTGGCCGGGAAAACATTGAGTGAAAAAGAGAGAGGGAAGAGCAAAAAGGGAGCATTGATCTGTCGCGCGTCTAGATTTAAACTAAAATCTATTAAGCTAATAAGAATTCTTCAATGTCGCCAGCGGCAATTAACAATGGCCAAGGAAACACCGACGTTGCAAAATATATTAAGCTTTGCCCGACGAGAAAACTATCAATTTTCAAACGTCATTCAAAAATTAATTATCGCCGATTTTCGCCGGCTTAGAATGTTTCTCGCGAGGAACTGAAACGACACCTCATTCCGATATGTTAGGTCTGTTCTTTCCAGTTGGACTTGCTGCGCCAGTTGAGAGCTTATCTTTCTCTTTCCAATGTAGAAGCAAGAAGATAAACTCTGAACTAGTGCAGCCAGTTGTTCACAGCTGAAAAGAACTGACACCTTATCCGCGGCACGCGAGATCGCGTCCGAGATGAAATGAAGATGAACGTCGGGATGCTCGTCGACGACGTTTGCAGATACGCGACAGAGGCTGTGCACACAGGGGCGTCAGAAGCGAGGAAGAGGGGGACTGTGCGAAGAGGAAGGTGGACCTCTCGGAGGAGCATGGTCGGGCCCCGAGGAGAAACGGAAACCGCTTCGATCATAAGCAAACCGTGGGCTTATTTGGGTCACTGGGCCGCGTTAGGTGAGCCGCCGATCGAATGTCGTGCATACGGGCTCCGTACAACATGCGGATCCTTGGAGTGTGCAAACCGCTTGTCTGCGGGATGGTAATGTGGGAGCGGGCAGCGAATTTCGCGTATCGCCTTCGGATCGTGTACGATTTATCTCACGCATAGATCGCGCCCGAGAATCACGCACACGCCGCCGCGATTTCTAGGTAAATATGCGAAAAACGGATACGCGCGATGTGGCATTGTGCAGATTAGAAAATGGTATTTATGTCTCGTGCGGTGGCCAACTCGTACGCGCGAGCGTTTCATTTCGCCGAACGCACGCGACGATATCGCAAGGATGCGAAAGAGATATGAAATAAACGTCGCGCCCCTGTTTTCTAATAAACAGTTTTCTCTGATCAAAGCGATATTACGCAATCGAAGGCAGTGTAGTTTCATTGAAAGAAAGAAATAAATCGCGCGGGAAAGAATGGCTGCTCGACCGTGGTAAATCACTTGCGAAAAAGAATAATTGCGGCACAGAAAGGCCGACTTCTTTTTTCACTAAATGCAGATACGTCGAGACGAGCACCGGACGTTTTTGCAACTTCTTGACTGCGAACGTTGAGTTATCGATCGGTCGGGGAGGCAAACGTGGGAAATGAAAGTTAAATCACGCGCTAACTAATGTACACACTCCGCGCCGGTCATAAAAAGATTATAATATATCATCATCCGGGAATTATATTCATTAAGTGCCGCCGGTATTTAAAGCGGGCGTACGAATATTTCATGCGCGACGCGACCGGAGCGTGACGCTCAACCCAATTACGAATTTTTCGGATCCTCTCCCCCGAGCGCGAGAAGACATCTCGTGTCGCGCCGATCGAAAGTATCGGGTTATCGAGCGGCGCACAGACGTGGGAAGTAAAAACTAAGCCATGCGTGCCAGAGTGACGTGCATCCCGCGCTCGTTGCAATATTAACGTTGTAAATCATCGCGCCGGAGCTGCACTCATCGACATTAGCGAAGGCGATCGCTCTCGACGTCGCACATTCCGGAGAGAAATCGTAAGAACCGCGAGATCATAAGAAGCGAGACGTACGATGAGCATCTCGTTATCATCATACATTTTCCCTCCCTTCTCCCTCGATCCTCGCTTGATCCTGTCGGCGATAGATATAATCGTGGGCAATTTTGTCAGCTTTTCTGGTTTATTACACTCGCGGCGTCTCTAACAACGTGGCTCGGCCGAAATAAAAACACACGATGCAGAATCCGAAATGGAAGCAACGTGTCCGTACGAAATGAACTTTCAAAAGGTTCTACAAACTCGTGCGATTATAAATATTCACCGCGAGTGGAAAGTATTGCGAGAACTGTAAGGCCTTTTGCCACAGAGTTGATGCTAATTCCCGTCCTGCGGCGAGCGCGGTGTCCCGATGTCGACTGTGGAGAGTTGTCGGCGCAAAGTGGAAAAAAGTCACACTGGCGCACTAAAAAAGTCACTTGCATCGATTTGAATATCATTAATGAAGCCGATACGCCACTCGACTATTACTACCGAAACGATCCTCGTAAGATGCAACGCCGGCTCTCGTGTCGTCCCGTTAAGGGAAAGATACACGGAAATCTCTTCGATCATAAGCAGACCTTAGGTTATACGGGTCACTGGGCCGTGCTAAGTGAACGACGATCAAATACCGTAAACACGTGTGCGCGCGTGTAGCGTGTATACGTGTGCGTGAGCGTGGTAAGGTGAGTCAGGTGCGAGCGTGCAAACGAACGTTGCACCGAGTCGCCTCCTCCTCCTCCTCCATCATCACCACCACCTTCTCTCTCCCTCGCCGCAGCATGCAGCGATCTCACGCGTCGCGACCTCGACGTGGACCGCGTGCGTTTTATCTCACCTCCACACGCCAAAGCGTGCAAACGCGCGCACGAGCGTGCACGCCTAACGGGCGATAGGTATTTAGGTTCCGTCGTGGCGCGCGGCTCTCTACCGAGCAGCGCTTCCGCATCTGCGGCGCATCTTCTCACGCGCGCGTGGACCCGCGCGATCGCTTATCGCTTATGGAAAACGCGGCGTGTTCGATTCGATACCCCGGGCCGCGATGGTGTCGTTATGACTCCGCCGGCTACAACGCCGGCCAATTACTGATACCGTGTACGTTTGGAGGAAAGAATGACGCGGACCGCAAGCACGTGGGAGTGGGTGACGCGTTCGACCACCTGGTCCACAATATATGCACGAGAGAGTTGAATAGGTTGAATAGCCTTTCGGATAAATCGTCGCTTGGCGCACGAAAAGGCGTATCTCGATAGCGATTGTTTGGCTGTAGAACCGTGCTTGGAAAATTTAGGCGCTGTATATCAAATAGGAGGACACATTTACATCGCTTTACGTTCTCCAAATTGGAGGGGATTATCAATGGAAGCAAATTATCGCGTGACAAATACCCCGAGGATAAGTTTGACGCAACGCCCAGTAATTGAATAAACAGTGCAAAGCAACGGTGGTACTTTGTACGATTACTTAAAGATACCTATTATTTTGTTGTAACTCGAGAGTGCTAATGACTATTCTCTCTGGAAGCAACAATTTAAAGTTTAAGAAATTTTCATCAAACACCGATTATTAGAACGTGAAGCACCCAAGTCTCCGGTGAATTAGGTATAAGTACAGTGCTATCCGTCACGTGTTTTATTTTCTCGTGCATCAATAAAAAGGATATTGTTATCGCGTCGAATAGTCATAAGTATCTCCGTATCCCGCTTAATTACCTGGGCGTACACGCGAAAGTAAACCGTGCACGCGAGAGCTAATTCGATCGAAAGTATCCCGAGTTTTTGCGAGCAGAGGTGCTTTTATTCAGGCGGATACCGAAGCGAGACGCGCACGATTCTCCGCGCTTCCTCTCACCTCGCGATGAAGACCTTCGTCGCGGTAACGACGTACCTTCCTGAAACCTGCGTTTTACGACACCGCCTCGTTTGAGTTTCGGGACGCGAGCCTCGTTTTATCGTCCCAGATTCGCGCGGCGGCACGGCGCGTCGGCGAACGAAAGGAAAGAGGACGACGAACCAGGAACACGATCGCTTAGCTCGGAGGGCTGCCGAGACCCGAATTTTTATTCGCGATGACAGAACTATCCGCGCCGGTTCGCATGCCACTTTCTTACGGCCGATCGTATGCGTTACGAATTAACACGTCGCACTTAATGCACGCGATTGGCGCATCCTGATTTTAGCGAATCCTCGAGACGATCGTAAACTGACGTTGCTTCGGCAGCGAATAGAGACACGCATAGACTGCACCCGGCAGACATTCGCACGAGTTGCCGATGCGCGAAATGGGCGTGCAACCTTCTTACGAGAAGCCCAACGATTTAACAATTCGAAGAATGGATTCATCGAATCGTCGAGTTCGACGTATGGTTAGTTTGAATTTTCGAGATACCCGAGGACTGATTAAAAAGCGAATGGCGCGGTCGCCGATTTGTCGACAGAGAGACTCGTCGCCGGCATTCAAAGCGCGATTAATTGAAAGTTTCACCCTCGACGAGTAGCTCCGCAATTTATCTTCGTCCACGTGACGCACGCCTATTCCCGCTGAATGCGCCACGAATATTCGACGAGATGCCTCTCGACCGCGATCTAACGAGCAAAATTAACACCTAATTTTAAGCCGCACACCTGAAAGTGTTAGGTGTATACACAATCAATTAACCCGCGAAGGTTCAGAATGCCTAACTGTTCACGACAGATACCAGTTCAAGCTTCTGACTGAAATCAGCGTGTAAGATTATTAACCCAGTAATGAATTTTCCACTAAACAGGTTTCACTCCAAGGGCGTAAATTAACGCTGGAGCCAGCAGAAGGTGCCTATTAATTCAGCAGAAACCCCACTGTCTCATATTAGGAGCCTCTCTCATCATAGGGGACTTTCCTCAATGTATAAAATAGATTTAATTTATGTTATATAATTAAATATTAATTATGCACGATCAAACGTTTTTTGGCAGCCAGTTTAGCAAACTCATGCGAATCACGAGGCGCTAATAAACTCGACTACAATAAAGCCGCGATGTAGCTAAAATGTTCCCCAGAAAATTGATCAGAGAAGAACTTTATAATATCGTGGCGTCCCGTGGAGCCGGGAAGGATTGATTGCCAATGGAGAACAATCGAGAGGAGCGAGGCGCCGTTCGAGAGGGACTGTGCAGTGTGAGGTTCGACGCGCGATTTATTCGTTCGGCCATTTTTCGCGCTTTGACGTTGATACCATCTCACTATGGGACACGCGGTTTGTTTCTCCGATCTGTACGCCGCGAACCCGGCCAGGATTAATGGCCCGACGCGGTCGATCGCCGGTGCGGGTCGCCCACGCGAGAATCCGCAATTCGCTATCGTTCAAAGTTTGATTTCCGTTTCGCGCGCGACGTATGTCCTGTCAATTGAACCGTAACGTACATAAAATGCGCGTGGACGGTTATCGATATGATCAATTTTGATTGACGCAGTAATTTAGATATCACGTCACTGCAACGAATATTGCGATTGACGAATGAGGGGAAAAAGAGATGAAATATATTATATCTTACTCCAGCGGTGCGATTAGGATTTTAACGTACGCGTAATACGTAATCCGTATTGAAAGATATGAAAAAGTTATTGTATTAATAGTGTCGTCATCATCATAACCGGCTCTGCAGCCCCAAGTGGGCCCTGGCCTTCACAACGAATTGCCTCCATCTGTGGCTCATTATGTGTGTTTGCAACAGTGAATTTTTACGGTGAGGGGTTGTTAGCCTCTCGCCAACCCCCTTTTCGGACGACAGGGATATGTGTGGCAGGATACTCTCGGTAGTTGCCACTTCTCCCCGAGAGAGAGGGAGAGAGAGAGAAAGAGAGGTAGCGTCCGAAAAAACCAGCGGCATCCATGGGTGGATTTGAACTCGGATCTTCTCGTTCATTTGTTTGCTAAGCAGCGCGCACTTCTCTGCGCCACGCTCGCCACACACTGACAGTGTCACAGTGGAAAAATTCGAGAGAGCTATTTCTCTTTCATACGAACGTAGAAATTAAAAAGAATTTCCACCATCTCCAATAATAATCTATCGAAATGACGGAAGCATAAAAAAAATGCTACGAACGTTATGAAATGCGATTATTCCGTTGGGTTTGTGTCAGCCCGCTTAAAATATCGAGCCATGTTTTAAAAGAACAATGTAATAATTTCACGACGATAGTTGCCACGTCACACATGTCCGCCGTATATCAATGAACGGCAACGGTTAATCATTTTCTTGCGACCTGCATCGTAACTCCGAGTCAATCCTCGAGGAACTCGGAAGATCGGATCGCTCGTCGAATCGAATTCCCCGATGCCGCGCAAGCGCGTGCTGTCAAGTTGAACGCGAACTTGACAGCGCGCTATCAGTCAACGGCGAGACGAGATGTGGGAACATCGTGAGATGAGATTTATCGGTGCCGGGTGCCGATCGTGAATAAAATCTGAGGCGGGGATAGCCGCGCGCACGCACCAACGAATATGATATCTTTGGTCTGTCCGGAGATTGATACGCCCGGGACTTAATTCTAAGCGTCGCGGGCGTAATATCGCCACGTATAAATCGCGAGCCGGTGATTAATAGAGCGCGTTCCACACGTCGATCGTTGGTCATCCGGGGAGACAAATTGAAATACTTAATATTCATGAGTTATTCGAGACTTTATCAGAGACCGTAAGGAACGTAGCGCACGCTGCGCGATCGCCCCGTGCGATCGCGGTTTAAGGACTGATGTCGATTTAAAAGGTAAGAGTCGAAATTCGTCTGGACGGCTAGTGACCGAAGGTATCGATGGTAGGACCGGGTATGTACATGTATGCCATACGCGCAATCAACGTCTCAATGAATAATCGCACCGCCAAAGGCTGCTCTTACCACGGTCTCTCTCAGCCTCCTCGTCGCGGAAAAAAAGAAAAGATGGGACTACAAACGAGACTCGGCACGATGATCCGATACACAGGGCAGAGAGTAGGGAAAGAAATCACCGGAGATGACAATCGAGGATAAGGAGAGACGAGCGACGACTTTTAAAGTGTCATAGTTTGCCTTACCGATTTTCTAAATCAATCGCTTGCACATAGGATGGCAATTATCATTGATAATAAGAACATAATGGATTAGACAGCTCTAAGCGCGCGCGCGCGCGCGAGAACATTGAAAGCAAAATGCATTGACATTTGCGTTGAGGCTGTTATTATACGAATGAAAACTGTTACTTGATGTCACCTCATAGAACGCAGTTGATGCTCCACGCAGTTTCTCCATGCAACTATAACTCTGCAATTTGCATAAACATTGATGAAAGCAGACATTATGACGGGTGAATTATAGTTATGGTATTGGCTGTCGGTTTATGCGTGCGAGAAAATAACGTTTTTGTCATAATCATTAACGCGCTTAGGAAGTGAAACGCTCAGTGTGTGGCAACTAGTTAAAGCTTTTATTACGCTATTATAATACTGGCATGAGTCTGCATAACACAAGCATTCGGACTGCGTTACGTAGTTCGATAAAAATCCGGCGACTCCATGTTGCTTTCAATTTATCACCCTGTTTAAACGCCCGGGAATCCGTTAAGCGCACGAAACATTCGTATTTAGATCGTAATATCTCGTAGTCAAACTTAAATGTTGCAGAACGTAAGAAGAGCATAATTTTAGCTAAAAATTATCAGCGCTACGGTCCTCAAATATTAACGTTTCGCACGTCGTGCGAAAATCCACAGATTTTAAGCGAAGCTCCGACGTTCATGTTCATGTACACGGAGAGAATTTTCTCTTCAAATTTACCGTGAAAATGTAATTACACTTGGTATGTAATTATATATTTTACTAGTGAAATGTATGGTAAAATTTCAAAGTACTCTCATAAAGTTCTTGAAAATGCCATGTTGCTCCACGCTCACATGATTTCCAGGATGAATTTTAAGAGAACATTCTCTCCGTGTACGTCAATACTTTCAATGACGCAAATATTATCCACAATTTTACTGCGAAACAATTCTATTAGCACGTAAATTGTATGCACACACAGTAAAAAATCGTGTGTTTAAATGTTAAATAGTTCTTGTGTTACGAAGATTTGATTACCATTTCAAAATGTAAAATTAACATAAAACAGATATATTATTTTCGTAACACTTTTATGTGCTACGTTTATGTTAACAACATAATAACTCGACACTTTATGTACGTCATTTAAAAATTGAATATTATCTCGAGTTCTTTTAACACAACTATTTCACAAAATCAACCGAAACATGTAGTATCGTTCCTTAAAAATTATTTCAACTGTTCTAATTTGTAACTATTCGTACAGTTTACTTATTCTGTCTGCTTTTATTGCATCACACGTAACGTTAAAAGAACATGAACATAAGTGTAAAGTATACAATTAATTAACATTAATAATTTGTTAAAAAGCAACGCGATGAATGTTACTTTAACTTAAAATTTAGAGTGGACTTTTTCGGACGTGTGAACAATGTTTTAACATTAACATTTAATTTTTCACCGTGTATCTGCACGTCGTGCTGCCCTGCATCGCGGAAAATTACCGTATAGCGATCTGATCGAATGTACACGCACCGGCATAAATGCTGTCCCTATCCTTGTGAGGCGCACGCACACAACTATAGAGTCCCTGTAGTTGTGTGCGTGCACCTCACAAGGATAGGGACAGCATTTATGCCGGTGCGTGTACAAAACAGCCGATAATTAATCGATCTACACGCGTTCGTTCAGCGGTGGATACAACGGTGATTCCTAATAGCGTAGTTACGGAACGGACGAGTTCGTCGCGGGACGTCATACATAGTAAATAGATCGGTACGAGACGTCGAAGACAAATGTCATTCCGACGCAGGCCGGCATGCGAGATGCATCGCGACGCGACAGTTATCGGTATCGTTGCTGATCTCGTCGCAGGTGCGCCGCAACGATGGGCCGGTACCACCCCGATCGCGGTTAAACAGGAAAATAAGAAGAAGCCAGCGTGTCGAGAAGTGCTCGGCGCGCACCAAGGAGAGGCGCACCAAGTAATGAGGATACAATTTACTCCTAATAAGAAGATACGCATCATATTTTACGAGCGGACTCCTCGCTTCCGCACAACCGTGTACAACGTTCCCCGTCATAAACCCGTTGCGCATACAGTCCTGGCCATTAAAAGGCGCGAATGTCTTAACGAGCGGATCCATAAGGACAACACAATCCTCAAGTTGCCGATATTCTCCGCGAGCGAGTAACGAAGTCCCACCGTTTTTGCAACCTGCTTTAGCGATAAGGCGGCAATCGAGGCGGATATGCGCGCGAAATTACATATCCTGCAAGATATGTGATTTCTCCCTTAAAGCAATCGAGATCCTAATTAGAGAGGCCCCGAGGTGAGGGGGAAGAGTCGAGCGTATCCGATTCTCCGCTCGTTCTAAGACCAATTCTAGAAAAGATGGAGAAAGAGGGAGGAGGGAACGATAGACGAAAATGTGACTCGCGCCGAACTCGGCAAGTTAGATAAAAGCGGTCCTTCATTAATCGCTCTATTAAACTTGCGGTATCGGCGTGCTCATCGGGACCGTCCGCTCTAATGGCATCTCCCGGCTGCATTTCTACTAGCGAGTCTATCGATGGAAGCGATTCGAGCGAGGGAACTGCTTTCAGTGTGTACAGGGGGAGGTAGACGCCAACTGATTACGCAGCCACGAAGAAAGGGACTGCGCGGCCCGGTGTGTAACATACACGGAGGAAAGGGGTCTCTACGGAGAGAGCCGAGATTATAGTTATTACTGTAATAAAGATACATGGTTTGTTTGTACTCCGATCCGAGAAGAGAAGGGCTGCCCCGTTCCCGGCTGGCCAGGTTTGTTACGATTTATTTGCCCGCGAGCCGAGGAAGTATTACCGGCGAGACCGACGCGATGTTAAAATCTCGATACCATCAACTCGTTCGAGCCTTTCTTTCGAATAATTTGTCAAGAGATTCGTACGCTTGTAAAATAACTCCGAGTGCGGAGTTCTCGGATAATGGGGGTATCTGTTCTCATTGCTCCTTTTCATCGGCTCAATGCGGCTACGTAGATTGCATGTATAATTGCGTAGGTACATAAACGCGCGCTCAATTGAGTCAGTATGAAAGTGGTATCGCGTTCTCTCTATATATAAATTATTCGCCGAAAGCGTTTTACCGAAGATTAAGCTCTTAAAGAAGAATCCCATTCGCGATACGTTCGAGCTCGTAAAGTATCACTCGCGCGTCGTTACACGGGAGCGAGAGTTTTGTTGAAAATCTAATTTACAACCGCAGATTGCGATCGTGCAGATTACGGGTTATGGATTACAGATTACAGGTTACAGACGCTCGTTACGACGGTCTGCCGGTTGTTCGCGGGTTCTAATTTGCGGCGCAAAAAAAGACGTCGGTGCCATCTCCGATTCCGATAGAAACCGAGTCCTTATCTGCTCGCCGCCGCCCGTTAATCGATTGCGTTCGTTCTGTTTATCGGCGGTTACACGACGCTCGGCCGGCCGATGACAACATTTTTCCCCGACAAAGTCTTCCCATGGGAACGCTCAGCTGGTCTCGCCCCATAAAATGCACCGTCACCTCGCGCTAGTACCGAAAACGGGATACCGTTCGGGTCGACGGACTTATGAAAGGACGTCGACAATCCCGAAACTAAGGTGCCCCTTTCTCTCTTCAGTCGCGTCGGCAATTCCAATCTGATAAATATCGACAGGCTCTCCTCCGCTGTACCAAATGCAGAAATTCTCACGAGTGCGTAGAAAAGAAATCAACGTTTATTCCCATCAACAAAGATTCTATTTCTTTTGCAAATTGAGTTAAATCAGGACCAGTAAAAAGTCACGAGAAATGAGAAGCCCATCAGGTCCAAGGCAAGATAGCCAAACGATTCTTTTTCATTTCTATTTTCGATTTCTTCTTATTTTTACGTCATACGGTAACTTTTATAACGTTAAGCGAGTGTTTTTACACCCTTTAAATAAATTAATACGTTTTTGTTTTAAGTAAATTCGTAACGGAGAATGCTGCCAAAGCTATTATGGAAAGATTTAGAAGTTCGAGAATTATGACGTTCAATTTTTGTTGCTTTACTTAGCGGGGCACACTTGCGACGTTATCTTGGGCGCATTCTGCATTTGTCATTTATCTTTGTCAGTCTAAGTGACCAAAGCGATCGATCATAATCGCAAGAGGGCCTTGGCTGACAATTAACGGATCAACATTTGCAATAAAGTGTCTCCCAGGTTCTAGGGACAACCTATATAATCTAAGCGATATTAAAGCTCGACTCCACCCTAATGCACACCGTCAAGTCTCGTCGTTTCTCCTCGTCCGGCCGTTATTTACGACAGAGGCGGATTAAAGAAGCAATTTCAAGGAACGCGAAGCGAAGCGAGAGACGCTATCAACGTGCGACACAGCGTTCCCTCGATAAGATAAGGCCGCGTGTAACAGGACCACTTATGTGACGGCTGTTTAAGCTGCGCAATGCCAATGCCCGAGCGTGAAAACTAATTACACATGTATACACGTTTACACGCTCGACGCGACGGTTTCACGGTGTTCGCTTTTCCTGTTTACAAAACGGCGTTTAGCGTGAATAGGGGCTTATTGTTCGAGATGTGTCGCCCTTTCAGTCGTGCAGTGAGACAGCTCCTTATTTCGTGTGCGCGACGTGCTGTAATAATTCTTATCATTTTTCTATCGCGCGATATCGCTCGCTTTCACGGAAGGCGAAAATTAGAATACCGATTCAGAATTCTGACGAGGGCAACTTGAAAGGACGACGAGAAAGAGGAAAATAAAGCGTCAAATCCCATTAATCATAAATGTAGAAAATTAAAGGAACTAATTATTTTCCATTCACTCTATTCTAATTCGATATGCTCGTGACTCTATTTTGATTCTTTGAAAAGCAGATCTTCTCCTCTTACAAAACACGTTTCGAAACCTAAGAATCATCGAAACCTAAGAACCTAAGAATCATCGAGACGAAATTACGAGTATGCAAATGATTCCTGCTTCCTAATTTTGCCTTCCGAACACGGAAGACAAAATTAGAATACCAACTCATAATTCTGACGAGGACAACTTGAAAGGACGACAAGAAAGAGGGAAATAAAGCGTCACATTTAGAGAAGGAACTAATTATTTTCCATTTACTCTATTCTAACTCGATATAGTCGTAACTCTATTTTGATTCGTTGAAAAGTAGATCTTCTCCTCTTACAAAACACGTTTCGGAACCTAAGAATCATCGAGACGAAATTACGAGTATGCAAATGATTCCTGCTGCGTCGTTACGTTGCCCAATCACATTGGCATCAATCGATCCATCGCTGCCTCCACACAAATCATGAGTTTCACCGGAGATTATCTGCGTCATACTCGCTCGATGCAACGATCGAGCCACTTTCGTTATCCAACGAACAATCTGCGCGACGTGGCCGAGCAGGGTACCTGCCGGAAAACTCGCGACCGCCGCCGCGACGATTTCCGGTATGGAGTTGGTACGCGCTTTATTCGCGGGCGACATTAACGCCGGGAGAAGAAACGAAACGTGTCTTTAGCCGGCCACTTCGGTGCCATGAATTATTGTCGCGGCACCGGTCGCAGTATATAATTCGCGGCGCGGATAATATATTGCGAAAATCAAACACGGCTGGCAGGTAGTTCGGTGGACAAAAGGCGCCACTGGCGAGGCGTAAATCACTTTAGGAACCTCGGAACGAGAGGGGGGGCCCGCTTCTTCGAATCGTGCCACACCACCTTCCCTCATTTCTGTCTATCTTTTCCCCTTTTTCTCTCGCTTTATGGCACCGGCGGTCTCCCCGCTTTGTTCGGTGAAAAGTTTTTTTTTAAGGGACCACACAGCGCGGTTTCCGGCGACCGCGACGACGCGGAGAACACCTCGAAAAGTCATCACGGCCCGCCGAGGACGAGCGTTCTGCCGGCGGACCGGTCCAACGTCCGAAAACCAAACTCGAGTACCTGTCGCGCCGCCGAGAGTGGCGCGATCGGTATCTCGCCGGCAATCCGTGGAAGGATCCTCGAAGCCGGCCCGTAACACTTTTTTCTCCGAAGCACGTCGCTTATAACAGCCCGAGGGAAGGAGACCGCGTCGATAAAGGATCGGCCGTAAGTCTCGGGCCGGTCGAGAAAAGAGATATCTTCGTTTAATGATACTGGATGTTCCCCGGATAAGCGATACGCGAAGGACGATAAGTAACGGGCGAGCGGGCGCTGTAAATTGTGGGTCATCGAACGTGAAACGCCCCAGAAAGCAACGACGAGCGCGATACTTTCCCCATGACCAATTCATGAATGGAACGCGGATTAATAGCGCGGACTACGGCAACGAACGGCGCGCGAGCTATCGGATACGGCGCATCGAGGTACGTGGACTTTTTTTTTTATCAATTAGATTGTACGACGGCTTGTAATTGAAAGAACGCTCGGACAAAGTAACATTGTTCGGCCGATAGACAGGCAGGGATGCATCATTAATTTAGATGTGGAAATTAATCACTGTCAACGACGATCGGAAATGCACAGGGGGGAAAATAGTCCTACCTTAGAACACCACGCCGTATAAAATTCTTAAGCTACGGAACGTCCACGCGAATCATGATAACCAACCGCTCCGGCTCACTCCGGCTCACTTCGGCTCACTCGTGTCTACGCGTGTCAACGGGGAATCTCCACAAGATATTCCACGGGCCGATATCAGATAGCGGCATATTTTTCAATCGTTCGTCCGTGCGACATTTCAACAGCTCGCCTTACGCCCCGAAGCTCCGGGCGTCCCGGAAAAGCTCGCTCCAACGCAGCAGCGGCGGCCACGTTACTTCCTCGGGCCTCGGTCGTCGAGGGGCCAGTCCGAGCGCGGTGCAACGCATTCGATCGCGCAGAAATGCAACGCGATACGTTCACATATCGTTGACGCTTAACGCCGGGGTTTCCGACTCGCGCGCTACGTCCGTTACCGCACTCGGATGCTGCGGCAGAGAAGGGATCACTGATGCCCGGACTGATCTCAGGTTAAGACGTACCTACCTACGCTACGCTTGGGAACCACGCGCCCCACCTACCGCAATGCACGAGTCCCCTGGCACGTCGTCCCCCGTATACCTTCGATTTTCAAAGATGCATGCGGCGATGAGCGAGATCGAGACGAGACGGCGCGACACAGTCTGATCGCCGCGATTAAAAGTCGCGAGAATTCTGCACTTTCTCTAGATTTCCGCCCGGGTATTTTTTCTTTTCAAATAACGTTCGTCACAGTTGTTTTTACTTAACATATTCATATACGCTCTTTTCTCTTATTGTTATAATAGTGGTAAATGTTTTGCTGTACAGTGATGGACAGAATGGCTGCGACATTTTTTTTTTAATGAGTCAAGGAACGTGCATTTAGATTGAGGATTACGTTTCAAAATCTTCCTCTCTAAGGGATATTTTACTCGACGGCCACTCCGAAACCATTTTGAGCGTTTCCGATCTCTTTCTCGAGTTCCCAAACTCATTCAAAACAAAAGAAGTGTCGCTACCATTCTGTTCATAATTGTACAACTACAAAATAGCTATATTGAAAAATTGACTCATCCGAAGAAATTATTGTTGTTACTTAAGTTATATGCATTATTTAAAGTATTTTCAAGCCGTTAGATTTAAAGTTAATTAATGTGCCTGATTTTACGTTAAAGAATAAGTATGCCTTATTTTGTGCATCGGACTCTTATTCCTTGTACATTAAAACACGCTCGTGAATGCGGACTAACCAAACGCGAATAAGAATCGCAACAACGTGTCGCCTTAAAATATGCGCATAGAAAATTACGTCGCGCTAAACGGATAATGTATTATCATCGCGACTGATCGGCGCTAATGAAAATGTTGTACGAGTACCGTAACGCATATGGCGTTTATTTTACTTGGCGTCAAGATTGCATTCGCAGCAACTGCGGTTACATAATGCTATTACAGGTAAGAAGATATAGCGCCGAGACGGATCTCCCGTTTAAATTCGCGAGTGAAAATCGGAAAAGTAATCCGTCGATTATCACGAAATCGTAGAAGGGTAGAATCGTGGTAGATCGTCGGTAGATTAGCCCCGTGCTCCGCGAACGTCCCGGGACGCAGAGTCGTGCCTGCGGTCGGGCCATGCATACTTAATGACGCGACCGGGTCTCGTAAAGCTATTTCTTGTAATAAGGATCCGCGTCCGGCGAACGGACCTCGAATAAGTATGACCACCGGCAGCGGAGGAGAATCCGAGAACTCGTGCCGCATAATTCACGAGATCGGCCGCGTTCAATATGCAGCACTTTTAGGGAATGCTCTCTTGCCCCCCCCCGCCCCCTCTTTCTTTCCCTCCCGATAGCTGAAAAATAGCAGCGATAGGTCCATGAACCGGATTCCGCGAAGGTCAAGCGCCCTTCCGCGTGAGATTCGCGTAGCGGGGTACCTCGCTTCCCGTGTGAGAACGACCGTCTCATTGTTAACGACGGCCGGATACCGCATTCCGGCTTTAATTAGCCTCGCAGAGTGATTAAACACCCGCGCACGGGAGTTATTAGATCGCAACAAATTTCCAACGTTCCCCCGATTCTTTTAACGAGCACTGTCGGGGTCTTTGGTCCCATCGCGCGCGCGCGTGCGTGCGTTCGCCGGAGTATGAATTAAACATCGTATCGGTACGTTAATGCCGCTCGCCGGCTATGCAATGATAATATGCACTGGCGCCGGTATCTGCGCACGCGGATCGGAGATCTCCCCGGGCGATCGTCCCGGAGACGCGAGTGTGCATACGTAGCTTTGTCCGCGATGAAATTGCAGATGCAGCTACGCGCGGTGATGCAGCGAAACGACGCCGACGGTACCGCGCCGTAGAGATCGGCGTCGATTAGGATCGACAGAGACAACACCGGGCGCAGGAGTAGCGATAATAATGAGCTACTTGCGGCCGATACCGTCGGGAATTTGTCACAGCCCACTTCGTACGTCCCACCTCGCCTCGAGATTAATTATGATAGCATCGCTGCCAAGAAGAGCGCTCTCTTATCCGGAGTCCTCCGCGGCTTCCCGCGCCGCATGCGTCGCCCGAGAGAGTTACAACACCCGAATAATTACGCGCGTTATCATGCGTATCAATTAGACCTTTTTTCCCCCCCACCCCGAACGCCGAGGCAAACGAGAATATCCGTAACAGACGTACGTATGATTTTCGTAATTTCTCTTTTGCGCACGTTCCTTCTCCCCGGGCTCCGGCGAGCGATTCAAAAGGAACCGGCTGATCAAACCGCACGTCCGCTAGTCCCCTCATTTCCAGCGTCTCGCTCTCGCGCAATGACAATTTACTCCGTTTAATTAACGAATCGATTTAATCACCCTAGCAGTCCACCGCGACGAAACGCGGTCTCCGCGCGACGGGGCACCGCGAGTTGAAGAACAGGATCCGCGATGCCATAACCGCGCCTTTACGGCGAGAGTTCCGCGCCTTTACACGTTTTTCGATCGCATAGGAGAGACAGAGATAAATCTTAAAATTAATAAACTTTATGCGCCTGATAAATCTGTCAATTTCATATACTCGAGATGTCAAGTGCGCACAGTAATAAACTTAAACGTGTGCTGAAGAACTTGATGAAATAACGTTATTAAATTTATAATATATATATTATAAATTATGTATGATACATACGTAGAAAAGGTACGACAGAAATACCAAGAGGAAATACAATTCTCTCTAATGCACTTTTATACGCGTCAGACTTCTACATAGAATCCCTGAATGTTTATAGCTTCTGCTCTTAGAGGCTTAATATTCATCCCTGGAAAAGGAGTCAACTGACCGCAGTTGCCGACGAAGGAGAGGAGGTAGAAAGAGCCGGCTTAGGCTGTGAACGACGTGCTTGGCCAGGCATTCATCCTGACGCTGCACTCGGGAGGAGCGATACGCGCGCGCGCGCGCGCGCGTGCGTGCATGGAACACGCGCGTATACGCACGTACGGGCTTACGCACGGACCTGGCAATTAGCATACCAGGGCGTTCCAGGAACCGGCAAGTCATTCCGTTCGTCGTCGATCCGAGAATGCGCCGGGTTCGGTGATTCACTCATCGATTCGCCAACCCTTGAAGTAATAAGTATAGACTTCCATTGATGTGTTCTTACGGGAAAGAAATCACGAGTTCCGCAAAACAAGCGCGCAACGTTGCTTTGGCGAAAATAATGCGAATTCGAACACGCTTGTGGTTCACAACGTATCGTAAGAAAATTTTATTTGTGATCATCTAATAAATGAGTTAACTATCTCTTTCAAAAATAAAAATCTGTCGTATATTCTGTTCATACTGGATGTAGTTGTAGGGTAAAGGCGGGCATTATGGCCAGGCGGGTAATATGGCCACAACGCCCGTATTAAATATTCTAAACATTGATAAACATCGATAATGTATAAAAACCAATTATTGTAGCTATTCTTGAAGTTTGGTAACAAAAATCTCTCTATTTTGTTGTTATTTGTGGTTTGGTGCTTCGTTGTTCTCCATAACCATCAAAATATACACGTTAAAGTGAGACATGGCACTTCCAACTAAGTAAGATTTTCAAATTAAAACAAAATAATTTTGGCTTTTCTCATTACACATTTCAAAACCTGAACCTTAGCTATATTTTTATAATAAATTTATCGTGCTTTGCCCATTATTTTAATAATTATAATGCACATTATTAAATGTATGCTCGGCGGCTAATATGGCCAGCGACAAAGGTAGCTACTATGGCCAGCGAGTACAACAAAGTATAGAGTACGCCAGTGCTGAGAGTGATAACAGCGAAGAAAGAAAATAGTTATTTCTCACAATTTATTAATAAATTGTGAGAGCACGGCGTTACGTAGAGAGAGTGGACATACACATACACATTTCTTAAATGTGTACTCGTATGTTTAAAATATTTCAAAGTTTATGTTCTGTACGATTAAAGTAATACTTTACGATTAAAGTAAATACCTCACTTTTGCAAAATATTACTGTTTTGACTTGTTTTATAGTTGGCCATATTATCCACCCCACATTTAATATGGCCAAAACGCATACTTTCAGATTCTTTTTTTTCTTCGAATATGGATAGATTTTAATTGATCAAAACATTTTGTCATCAAAGCTTATTAAATACACTAGAATTTCAGAAAGTTACAAAATAAAAACCAGCGGTTTGAAAATTATGACCTCAAATCAAAACTATGGCCATAACACCCGCCTTTACCCTATTTTCGATGATTTTGAAATGACGTTTATAATAGAGCTCTTTTCTAAGCGAAACGCGCTGCATACCTTTGCAACAATCCTTTAAACCTCCTCTATGCCTGTTAATAGAATTAATACAGAGGAGATTCTAATACAATAAGAAAGAGTAGAAAAGCTCGAAAAGCATTCGAGTATAGTACGATGCTATATTTTCAGCATGCCTAGCGGCAAATGATCTCTTTATCTTGCGCAACAAATTAGAAAACGAGTTTTGCGAGTGGGCCAGAGCATCCTACGCTAGTTGCAGGGGAAAGACTGTCTGCGAGAGAAGACGATAATGACTACTCCTGGCGAGGAATCCCGCGCAAATTACGACCACGCTTCTGCGATTGCGTTCCCGATCGGCCACGTGTACCGCAATATTCCATGCCGGGCGAGAGTGTCGCAAACGTGTGCGAAGCGTCGTCGCGACAAAGTGGGCATCTATATATACACGTTACGACTGAGGTTACAGCACCGGCAATAAAAGTCGCTCGCGACACCCATCGAGAGGAAAGGGTGGACGGCGAGAGCGTGAACGAGAGAAAAAGAGAAATGTCGCAACGACAATATGGGGGGGAGGAGGGGAGATATATAATTTATATAGGTCTTAAAGGATTGCACAAGAATGTCTGGTCCACCAAGAAAGACGACGGCGCGGTGACGGTGGCGGTAGCGGCGCCTCGTGATTCGACGCGCCTTATCGTCGTGAAAACAACACGTCCAGTACGGAACACAAAGGATCGACAAAGGACCGATCGAGAATCGTGAAACCCGGCGCTGCAATTGCGTTGCGCCGGCCATCGTAATGTCGACCGATAAACTCGATAAGGCCCGAAGATCGATGCGACGTCTGAGTTATCGATCCAATAAAATTTATGCGGACGGGAGGAAGTAAAAGTGATATTCTATAAAATCTTTTAAAAATACAGAGAGGAAAGTCCCCTATTGTGAGATAGGATCCTAATATGGGATAGCGGGGTTTCTGTTCAAATAATACACTGAAAAAAATTTCTGGATGAATATGGACGAATCAGATAATTCCTTTAGGATTTACCAGAATTCCTGTAATCCTACAGAAATTCTGGTAAATCCTAAAGGAATTCTGGTAAATCCTAAAGGAATTATCTGATTCGTCCATATTCAACCAGAAATTTTTTTCAGTGTAGGTATCATTAGTTGATTCTCCACCATGAATTTATTCGCAGCGAAATCTGCTTAGTGGAACATTCATTGTTAGATTGTGTAATCGGTGCCAAGAAAAAATTGTGATTGAATTTGGGTGTTGAAAATCTGCTGTGTCATATTAGAAACCTATCTATCTGAAACTATAAAACTATAAAAGTCGCTATCTCATAATAGAGAGATTTTCCTCTGCAATTAAAGAAAGGCCTATAGCTAATCCTCTCGTTGCATTCTTAAATTAGCTCAAATAAAATTTATAATTTATTTAGCGTATGCAAAAGAGTCCATTTAGATAAGATCTCCGACTTCAGATTTCTATCTGTGCTGTCAATTATAAAAGTTTACAAGTAATTCGATTAACCGGAAGAAAATAATTTCAAATATTGACGCAGATAGTGTCTCCTTTGTCGTCAATTATACAATTTAACGTGCGATTTGGTCTGATAATTCGCGCTTTCATATTTCGTGTCCTCATTTCTTGACAGTGCAAGATCACGCAGTTACAGATCGATTTTGCGATAAAGCCATTACGCGATGATTACTCCGGAAACACTGTAATCTCGCCGTGTGCGCGGGCATTTACGGACGATAAGAGTGGGCAGTGCTCGGGCACAGAAACGCCACATCCAGCACGCGGTCACAATTTCACTCGAAACTTATTTTACTGGATGAATTTATAATATCGAGATCGATTTCGTAGAAAGTTGGTGAAGCACAGATTCCAGATGGCTTCGCGATATGAATGGAAAAACCTCACGGAGCGGTCCGCCCCGAGGGGGGGAAAAAAAAGAAAAAGAACGGCAGGAAGGATGCAATACCCAGCGAAGAACGATCGGAGTTACCTCTATGCTTTGAATCACCGGCTCGACCACAGGAAGCACACTTTCGGACCTCCTTTTTACCGCAATCCGAGCGACGCGGCGGCAGGTATTACGCGATATCGCGGCGGCCACCGCAGATCCGTTCGAGCAGAGGCGAAAGAAAGTCCCCGTGATCGCAATTATATCTCGGTTTCCTCCTGCGAGTTTCCAAGGTTATCAAATAAAACGCCGAGAATCATTAGCAGCACTTTCGTTTAAGTCTTAAGGTTCATTACCGCGAAATCGCGTAATGTCTGTCTCGCGGAGATTACGATCGCGTAATCTGTCTCGAGGGGATTGCGATCGCGTTACGCTTAGACAGCAGCCGGGTTTTTATACCGCGCGACCCCTCGGTCGTTTTCATTTGAATGTAATAGATTCGACGTAATGTACCACCGCAAGTAAGCTTCGAAGAATCAACTATTCGGTACAGCCGGACAAAATTTGTTTGAATTGAAAGAAATCTTCTCTGAATTTTGACCCTGCTAGACTTTTATTTCACTTCAGAGAAATGATTTCTCTACTTCCAAAGTGAAGGCTCCCAAAAAGAAAATATGTAGAAAGAGGGAAGTACCAATGCGAGCCAAAAAATGAACGGAACTCGGTTCTCACAATTTACAATCAAAATTTCTCTTTAATAAGAAAAACGTTTCGACCCTTCTTCGGGTCTTCCTCAGTGAAAACTCGTTTAGACCGAATAAAGCATAAGGCTTCTCCTTTCCTTACTTTAACTCTTTACCTTAAACAAAATTTTATTTGATTGGGACTGGAATTTCTAAGAGAATTTATATCTATTTCTTCAAATCTAGCAGATGTTTTAGAAGTAAATATAAATTTAGTAGATTCAAAGAAACACGATTTCAACGTATCTCATTTGTTTAACCTAACTAAATCTTTTACCTGGGTGTAGCATCAGCTGTAATTTTACGCGATTACTTTGATCAGCTTAATTGGTCCAATATAAATTAGCACTACGGATCACGCTGTTACTTTCGCATTGAATTATCACACGAACGCTTTAAACCTTGCGTATAATCCGCACATTGTAAGAGTACAAAAGACTTGAGCCTCCAAATTTGGACTTATGAGCGCGCTGGTCTCGAGCTGAAGGCCAAATTCCAGCGGTAGCCTCGCTGAGAAAATAATTACACAGTAACAAGAGAGCACGGCAGAACGATGAGTAACGACATCCATGCGGGCAGAAGTATGGCGGTTTAACGTCGGCGAAATATCGCCGGGATTATTCATTGGCCCGCGGTGGACCTGATTGGAGATGAGCGAACTCGATAAGGACCCTCGGGCTTCGCGAAAGAATTTTCAGGTCTGGGAGCAGGTGTCGCGTACAGGCAACCTGTTTCAACACTGGTGAGAGAAGAGAATTTGCAGTTCAGTCTTGTCGTCCCCTACAAGCCAACGAGACGCGATCCAATAAGCTGCTTCGTATAAATTTGCTCTGAGTAATGCACGAAAGCGGGCTGACGATCGTAAGTAAATCTCGCGCGATCGTGAACGTGATACTTTCCTGACGTTGACGAATTAAAAGAAAAAAAGAAGGAAAATACGTATCTGCCGCATTTGTGCACTTTATACATAGATCTTTCTTATAATCACTCAAGCCAAGTTATAAAAGAAACTTTATGACCTGCCTTATTAACACGTCCCACAAAACATTTTGATATACAGCGTATGTATCATGTATATACAGTGTATATGAATTTTTAGTACACAGTACATACATTGGATAGCAAATGTATGTGCGAATGTTACCGGAATAATGTACATAGAAAGTCCTAGGTATGTACATATGTACATGATTTACACA
Source organism: Vollenhovia emeryi (assembly GCF_000949405.1). Taxonomy (NCBI): domain Eukaryota; kingdom Metazoa; phylum Arthropoda; class Insecta; order Hymenoptera; family Formicidae; genus Vollenhovia; species Vollenhovia emeryi. The sequence goes on along the minus strand of NW_011967047.1, from coordinate 70,712 downwards.
TTTTATGTATACATGACGTATATTGATTTGTTATCCATTACAGGTACATGTAGTATATGTACACAAGATATACATGTGCATACACATAGGATGTACATAATTTGTAAATACACGTGCATATAATATACTTAATATGAATGTACATGCCATGTACATACAATGTATGTACACATATGAAATGAACGTAAAATAAAATGTAGGTATACAGGGTGAGTCTTTGCATATCCGACAAAATTTTTGAGAAGGTAGAACGGATCGAGATGAACGGAAAAGTCCTGCACCATTTTGCAATTTTCGTAATAGTTAACAAGTAATTAATTATTAAAAATCGTTGTCTTAGGCCGGCCTACCGCCCAATTCGAGCGCGTGGCAAGATGTGACCGCCCGGCGATCGATATTGCTATGCGCACATCTCGCCACGCGCTCGAATTGGGCGGTAGGC
>NW_011967047.1:63543-69541 GCF_000949405.1 Vollenhovia emeryi | reverse complement strand
AAAAATTTTGTCGGATATGGAAAGACTCACCCTGTATATGTATGTAATGTAAACCATTTAATTGGTTTGTCCGATGAAAATTTTTCTCAGTTTCAGACATCCGATGTTATGTGGGACATATACATTTATATTACTATTAGATATTTATATAATATAGATAGTCCAATAAGGACCGAAACGTATATACATTTGCTGCTATAATAAAGCAATTTTATCGGACATTACAATCTTGTACAGGCTCTGAGCCCCTTCTATTATTCTTGATCATATTCTTTTATCATACGAGCCATTGTTATTTATTATATTACTATCGTTGAATATGTTATTTATATTAGAAGATTTAAAAAATGCCAAAATAATATTTCTTCAATTTTTACACCGATGCCATCTATCCTGTCGAACGTAAGCGGATTTATTCCTCGAAACGTTACCATTCCGACGAAGCGTAGTCATTCTTCCGCGATCGTATATGTACGTGTCATAGCAAAGATGGTGCTAAGGTACGAACTGTATGAACGCGGTACGCCGTACATCATACAAATATTTACAAGGCACGTGCACGTGCCATATGCGGCCGATACGTTCCGCGAGGTTTACGACGAAGCATCGGTAGTGATCCATGGATCGTGCACTTCCTGCAGGATTAAACGTTCGCCTTCCTGCCATGACCCGTGAACCTTCGCGTTTTATTCGCAGGCGAAATAGATCGCTCGCGGAGGAAACGTCGAAGCTCGAAAGCGTATATAGGAGTGGAACTGTCCGAGGGAAAATATATAGAGCGTTCTTTATAGAGAATTGATCAAATTTCAGAAGTAAATTCTCCGATACACCAAAATTTTGCTCGCAACAAAAAAAAACTGAACAGACGGACAAGACTTAGGTCTTGCCGGATTTTTTAGTGCTCGCACTTTATTAAAACACCTGAATCAATTCTTGCAAAGAATCTCGTCCCTACGATTCGATTTATGTCTTATAAAATACCCGAGACAATTAATACTGAAATTGACCTAATGTATAAGCTACTTTCTCGAGACGCGTATAACTTTCCATTACGAGCCAAATATCGGAATCGAAAACTAGTACACTCTCTTTAAAAGTGTAACGCGCGGACCGAGGATCAATTTTATTAGATTACGTTTATGCGAACGGTAACTCCGCGGTAATCGAGATGGCCGACGTACATATCTGTGCCTCGTATAGCAATCGACGGACGGCGCGATATTTATTTATCCAACCGGTATCAAAGTCAAGGTATCAAAGTCAAGCCCCCGTGGCCGCGAACGCTAGAAAATACAGGGTGCGATTTATTATTCTGAAACGGTCGGCGCGCGCGCGCGGGCAAATACATGGGCCCGTCACGGGGCGGCCGATGGAGTTACGACATGGGATTCTATAAGGAGAGCCGAGGAGAGGCGCTAATCGAATCGGCCGTCTCGGCACGTACCGGGCCGAGCTGCGTGCACATAGTTTATCGCCTTTACGCCTAATTACCAAGTTAATTGCCGATACCAGCGGCCGCGCATTTCGATGCCGCGTTTCAAAGACGTGCTTGAGAAAGAGAGAGAGAGCGAGAGAGGCCGCGCTCGGACCTAAGGCGCGCGATTATCACAATTAATGAACGATTACGTTATCTGTTCCTCCCCTTGTCCCTTCGCCCCCCTGCTCTAGCTTCCTCCTCAACGAGGAAACCTCTCAATCTCTCCTAACGGTCGCGCGCGATTCTTCGTCCTCCCTCTGACCATAATCTACACCCATAACTCCTCCATAATAGTCTCCCCCTGCCCTCCGCTCCGTCGGACCCCGCTCTGTCTTTACGCCGAGTTTATGATAAACGTGCCTTAAATCAGTCACAGTGTATTAGCGGTGCTGAAGGCGGATTACGGGGCGGAAGATAAACTCTCTCAAGGTCGGCGCGATCCAATAACGTGGGAATTCGCGCGCGCGCACGAACACGCCGCCGCGCCCCGTCGATGCAATTAAATCGCCGGGCGCTCGCGCGAGCTCTTTACTCGATTCAATTAGCAATAATTGGCGAATTATACCTCGCGCCGCGCCGCGCGATAACCGCCGCGTTTAGGCGGCTATTTCGCGCCGGAATGGCATGAGTTTTACAGGCGCCGCGGCTTCGTTATTACGACGTCAGTCCAACAATTACGTTGTAATAAAAAGAAGAAGCGGAATGCGCCGATCGTTCATATAAAACGGCCATTCTCACGAACGGTGTTTCACCGTGATACCAGACAAACGCGGCGTCCTTCGTGTAATCGTAATGTATATCTAATAGCGAAAGTATTTGTTTTCAAAACTTAAAAAAAATTACTAAGGAATATATTATTTTTTAGTGGCCGACACTTTATGTAAATATACAATTCTTATTAAATAGGTTCTTAAGGATAAAAAAAATGCTAAAATATCTTTGCAGGTAAAATAAATGTGATGGGGAAGTTTCCTTAAATTTCTATTTACTCCTAATATCACTTAATATTTCACTTTTAATTTAATATGTGTTAATAAAAGACATCTAAATATATCACGTTACTTCGGCATGAAAAAAGAGAGGTCAAATATTTGCCAGTCTGCCGTGTCATTAGTGCATTAGTTGAACGAGATTATTAGTTCCCGAGCAATTGCATTTGGGGGAGAGAAGCCCTGAGTAAATCGATTGTAATCCATGGGGATCCTTTTAAGAGGCTCATTCCCGCGAAATCGCCATTATTTGAGCCGCCGAGAGCGTGGCACGTTAATCCCATTAACCTTCCGTTTCGTTCTAATTGCGCGAGCCGGACATTCGATATCGTTCCAGGCTGCCCTTCCGGCGCCCCGCGACGCCACCAAGAGGTCCGGAACTTGGTTCCACGACCTCTTGACGCGAACGCGGGGGATAATACCGGTAAACGACTAAGTAAGTCTAATGGCGCCGGCGGTTCTGTTACCCGATACCCAGCAGTCACGCAATTCTACCGTTTTCCTTGGTGCACCGACGTCATACGTATGTGTCGGTGCAGTTTCGGCACGAGCGCGGCACCTCGTCCGCGCAAGGAAGATACCTCTCCTTCAAGAGGGTCAAAGGCAGACATCGTCATGACTCTCTATACTCTCTAAAAATCTTCTTCTTCTTCTTCTTCTTCTTCCACTTGAAGTAGGCTTGAGCCTGTTTTTCCGATTAATTCACCCCTTGGTCTGAGGCGAACTATCGGTTCTGTGAGCGTTTGGTATTTTTTACCGAGGGTAGGTTGCTGGCCACGCCTTCGAACCCTCCTTTTTTATCCGAACTTGGGACCGGCAGGGGTGAATCCGGATTGTTACGTGCTCTATTCCAGGCGGAGTAAAAGGATATGTGCGTGGCAGAATAGTCTCGGTGGTTACCGCTTCCTTTCGAGAGGTAACGTCCGAAAAAAATCAGCGGTGTTCGCGGATTTGAACTCGGATCTTTTCGTTTATTTGTTTGCTAAGCAGCGCGCATTTCTGTGCCACGCTCGCCACCAAAATCCATTGATAATCCAGTGATAATCCACTGATTGACTTCTACAGAGTAGAATTACGCAGCTCGGATTAGAATAAATCAAATTAAGTCAGAAATGTTAATTACATTGACAAAATTATTTGTCGAAAGCATAATTCTCGCGTATACTTGCGATGAACACCGCAAAAATGAATGCATTAAAAGTTAAAGTTATGAATTAAAAAAATTTAGGATACAAACACCGTAACAGAAGATCGCTTTTTTTTCATTAATTTTCAAAAGGTACTTTGATCGCTGCAAACAACGAGTGTCGGACTTGTACGGCTTGAAAGTAATATAACCCTTTTAATCTCGTGGATTAACTGGAACTTAATATCGAGCTATTGCAATCTTGCACTTCTAATGTACATAGCCGGTGATTTATCAAACGGTTAAGCGCACAAGAAATTATGATAAATCACTCCCGACATTGGAAGTAACAACTGATTGAAAAATAGATATCGACCTCTATAAATATATACGATACTCGAGGAAGAGATCAATTTTAGCCAAACAGTTTTATCATCGCTAAGGAGGATGAATACCAAGTGAAAGGTAATAACCGCGTATCATCGCGCGGGTTCTAAGTAAAGCTCATTACGTTATTATTTACGCGCAATTTGATGCAGGAAGCGCGTTGTAAAAAAAAATAGGGAAAAACAGAAGCGAGGAAAATTCCGGGAACCAGTTTCTCACGTCCGATTAAGAAACCAAAAGGGCACGCGCGAAGCGTAAGGTGAAGTATTCGTTACCCCGCGCTTCCACGAAAAGGCATTCATGAGAAAGTTCTACATTCTGCGCTGAGAAAATCGCGGAAGGCGTAGATCGAAGGAGTGGAAATTACGACGCGGTAAATGAAATAATCGTGGAGGGCGAGAGCAGTCCATAAGTTTTCCTCATTTCGATGTCAAAGCGATCGCCAATAAACAATTTAACCTCCAACACCAACTTTGCCTACGCGGACAATTAACGACGGTAAACCAATCTGCGTTTACTTCACTTCCCCGCATAAATTTAATTCGGGTACGTGCGATACAATAGTCCCATTGAGTTGAATTTGGAAACCTCGAGTGGGATATTAAACGCTACGTACTGCCGGACGGCGTACAGGATGCAAAATAAATTGTGTAAATAATGACGTAATTCTCAAGATAGATCGTCTGCTTTCGACAATCCGCGGAGGTTTCAATTGACGGAAGAGTCGTAAAGTGCTTTTAGCACTTTGATTCGCGTAGCGCCGCGCGGATCTCGCGCAAATAGAGAAAGGAGAAAGCGATTTTTCAAAACCCGGCGATGTTAATCAAGAGTGACATAATGCGGAAGAGCACACGCGGAACGATTGCCGGAGTAAAGTGAGACCCGCCGCTTCCTCGCGTTCCTATGAAGTATCCCTGCTTCGGGATAGGTTCGCCGGCGGAGCCGACGGCGAGGGGAGGAGATCACGGAAGGATACGGCCACCGGAGGGAATAGGATCCCATCGGAAAGGAGACTCAATGACCCGTGGACGTCCTGTCCTTTGCCGAGTCTTTGTGGAAACGATAAACCGCGGGTTTTTCGCGGCGCGAGAGGAACAGAAGAGAAGAGAGAGAAAGAGAGAGGAAGAACAACGACAACGACGACGACGACGACGACCGGCTCGTCGCCACCGTGGCAGGAAATGCGGCCTTTATACCTATAAGGCGTTATGACACGCCAAAGAGGTCGGCCGCGTGCTCATTTGCATGCGCTTCGGTACAACAATGGTATCAGCCTTACACGAGTCCTGACTAGATGCATCCTGCGGTGGCGCACACCGCGAAGCGGCGCGACCCGCCGCGGAGCACAATGCGCGCGCTGTCGGCTTCTTAATGATCGCATTTTTCACGAAAGTCATTAAGAACGCACGAAAACCGGTACGTCTCTTAGGAAGAAAAAGTGCACCCAAGTTCGCGCAATTATAAATGCCATCGTGTTTGGTACGTATTTTGTGTCGTACGAGACTTAAATGATGGCCATCTTCACAATGCGACATTCTGAGAAAGTTTTGATAAGATATACGAGCCTTTTTGTAAACATTTGAAAAACTGCTGCAAAGATAAATCGCTTCTGTTCATTTATTTATTACTTGTGGTCTTTGATAAAAATAGAACGCGAGAATACGCATCGAGTACATTAATACATCGGTTATTTTTCAATCCCTTTTTTAAAGTTGAACATTACGGAGGACAATCGGTTAACTAAAACAACTCGTTTTCGTTAATTGGTTTAGTTGGATTCCAAAACCGTATCCAAAAATCGTTGCCCAGGTCTCTTTCATTTCGACACAGCTTCCCGAGCCGCAATTTTGGTACTATTTTGACACTTTTAAGGCTAATTTGCACCTACTTAGCTGATCTATATACCTAGATAGACCAGCAACAATCTACTTTGAGGGCATTATATTTTTTTACTACTCCCTTGAATCTTTTCCCTTTCTAAAAAAGGTGCAAATTGGAAATTTGCACATTGCTTCCTCA
>NW_011967047.1:52706-61155 GCF_000949405.1 Vollenhovia emeryi | reverse complement strand
ACACAAATGTTTCCGCGAACTGACAGTTTTTAGGTTAGAAAGGTGCAAAAGTGCAGAATCACTCCAGCATCCCCTTAAAGGTGCAATACGACATGCTTCAGTCGTGTTATTTGCGGCTGTCAAACCATGCGAATTTTTAGAGACAGCAAATGGCGCGAAGCGCGCGCTTGTGTTGTCTAGTAATTCTAAAAATTTACTTTAGCTCCTACTTAAAAGGACCTACTTTAATGGTAAATTGGCAAAAGTAGAAATTTCCGACACCATCATTTGGTACTCGCAGTTCGACCTCTTTTACTGTATTAGGTCCCTACTATATAATAGAATTAAAGGTTCAACATAGGGGCCAAATTTCGACTCGGTATTTAAACATGAATATCAGTATGCACAATCTATCGCACGAAAACTGTATCGCGAAAGTTGGAGTTTGGAGCTATCGTGGCACGACAGCGGAGATAGTGGCTACTCGGCGGGACAACGAAATTGCAGGAGTAACACGACGCTTAGCGGTGGAGCAACGCGACTGTACACGCACAATAGGTAGATAAGCGGCAGGCGGTTGTAAGAGGTATACGCGGTCGGACTGTCTTACGCGCGTTGATATGCGCCGAGAGAAGCGGTGTAGAGGCGGGCGCCCGCAACGGGGCCCTCCCGAGCGGGAAAAGCGCTCGCCTTCGTCGGTGCCGTGCCCGGCGCATCTCTTTATCTGATGGAAAGAAGCCGCCTTCGGAGACTTTTGCCCTCGCGCGAGATCGAGTCCGCGTCTTCGTGAGTCATCGCATCGTGGCACCGAGGGCAACGCGAGGCGAGGAGCCTTCCGCTCCTCGCGAGCCCCAAGTCCGTAAACTCACTTTCTTGCACCGGCAACCGTTCGGGAAGATTACAGTGAAACTTTACGAGTCGAAGCTCACTTTCGTTTGCCCAAGTGGAACTTGGCGCGCTATCGAAGTACGCGTTTCGCAATATCGATTTGCAATTTATGGCGGGATAGGGACCGCTCTGAAAAGTTAATCTGGTGCCCACTGTTAAATGGATTTAAAGGAATGTAATTTGAAAAGAGTGGAGTTATCAAGAGTTACAGCATTGAAACTTCTTTCTTCCGTAATAACTCGAATTATTTTAATAAGATATACCGGATTAAAAAAAACCACCGGTCCTCGGTTTACGTTTAAATTTCACCATTTTTATGAGACGAGGCAAAAAAAGTGACGAAATCTTTTCTTACCGTAACTCCGGTGGAGAAACGAGCGCTATTTTTCATTAACCATGTCTCACTAAGAGAAATCTCGAAAGTTATAACTAGATTGACGATCGAACTCGCATAAATCTTCTGTAACTGACACGCTTTTAAGATTTTTCCCGAGGATCGCTTTCATCGCGGTAAAACTCGTTCGGCTTTATTTTCGTCCGATTTTCCATTCATCTTCCAGCAGCAATAATCTTCACCTCGCCTGGTGCTTTGACAGAAGATAGATCGATATCTACGCGTATGATTAGAAGCGACGTAACGTCGAATAAAAATGTCATTATTCCCCTTTCAGAAATTAGAACGATCCAATTAACGGTACCCAATTATCGACCTCTAATCGCGTCATTCGCGGTCGATCGTATCAATCGCGGCCGAGCACTCGAGAAGGCAAACGGCTCACCCAGTTCGAATGGAGCCAGACATCGTCAATTCGATGCGAACGCTTATTATCATGGACACGGGCGTCTGACCGTGAAACAGGCCGTTCGCGCTAACGATGCCTGTAATAGTCCGCGAAATCGGCGTACTTCCTATCATTACAGATGAACGCGGCCTTCGCCGTGGTGCACTTGAATGAGTTCTCGGATGACCAATATTTATCGCCCATCTAGGTACTAACAGTTTTCTAATGCGCGGCATATATCATGCATTGACAACCGGATCTCCGGCGAGCGATATTCATCGTCGATACTCTTGCAGTTTCAGAGACGCGCAGTTCGAACAAGACCTCAAACTGGCACTATCGGACAAGAAACTTTAAATTAATATTTACTTATTCGATGTATCATATTTAATAGAGGAAAGTCTCCTATGATGGGAGGAGTTACTGCTAAATTAATAGGCGTCATCCGTTGGCTCCACCATGAATTTATTGCCCTTGGAGTGAAATCTGTTTATTGGAAAATTGATTGTTAGATCGTGTAATCGTTGCGAAAAAATTCGTGATTAAATTGAAAACCTACTACCTCATATTAGAATCCTATCTCATAATAGAGGACTTTTCTCTATGTATCTACCAGATTCTATAAAGCTTCTTGCGTCAGTACATAGAAATCACAAATTTTCACTTATAAAGGCGCGATTGTTCATTTGCACGATGAAAAATTTGGACGTTGAAAACCTACTATCTCATAATAGAGAACTTTTCTCTAGATATTCAATTTATTTAAAAAGCATCTTCCCTCAGTCAACTTCTTATAAGTGTCTTCAGTACTGGGGGGAAAAAATGTTTTAATATCCAGCGTCTTTCAATGTAGCTAACATTGTCAACGTCGAATGAGAAGTATTCTTTGAGAGCCTTATTCGCGCAGGCCAAGTTTTTATGAAACGCGAATGTCGTTCCTTTAGTGCCTTTCAGCGTGGTAATTGGATATTTTTTTCACCAGAAATTACACGAGCGAATCAAATTACTTCGCTGTTCCTTTTTGTATAAAGAGATCGAGCAGAAAGGAAAGTTCGACTTTAAGATGAAAATTCCGTATAAGGCGGCGAATGTGAATCTACAAAGTGCCGAGGTGTCGATACAGTTTTCAGGCGGAAGCTCCACAGCCGGAATACGTGGAATATAAGTGGAAGAAAGTCGGCACGCTTTTAACGTTTACGGAGAAAAATACGGGAGATTAGCGTATTATGCAAAATACAGTGTGGCTGGGACGTTGCGAAACGTACGATTATTACGCCCGGGCGTGCGCTTTATTCGCTGTTATTTACTCAGTCCCTGATCGCATCGTGAAAGTCCGCTTTACACGCTCTCGCGCATCATTTCGAGAACTGTCGGCACTTCCTTATTAAGATTCATTCTACAGAAATCGCCGGTCCAAAAGCGCGACAAGAGCGTGCGGACTGCCACACGTATATCTCTTTAGCGCTGGTAAAACATGTAAGACACTGTTTCAAAAGTGAGGCGAAAAAATGCAACAAAGATTAATCTTGCATCCCACGCTTGGAAACAAAAAATTAGTTCGCGATAAAATAACAAGTTGCACAGAATGTAAAATAGCCAAAAATGCGCTTCTTTAAAGAGAGGAAAATTAAATAAAAATGTATAGCATGTAGAATTAAAAAATGAGTAAATTTCGCAACTTAAGTATTTTGTGTATTTACAGCCCACCGGTTCTGTTCAAATTAATTATCGAAGATCTAAATTATGCATTTCTCAAATGTCTACATACAATCTTTCAAAAAAGTTACTTCAATTTTTACAGTCTACGGTGGCAGATTTTTTTTTTTAATTAACATGCCGAGAGTCCGAAGGAAAATCAGTTCAATGTTTCCTCGAACGCGAAGAAGGTGGAAGCGATATGGGAAGAAGTGAAAAGAAATGAAAAGCAGAAATTTACGTCGTGGAGAGACTCGGGCGCGTCTCTCGAATTTCCATCTCGTATCTCGAGCAAAGAGACTTTAATGCGATGTAATCGCCAGTCGGAGGAGCCCTCTAATATCAGCCGCCGTCTCGGGCAGGCCGATAGTTAGTGGAAAGTGCGGGTAAATGTAAAACGTGACGCGGTTTCAATCCGTCGCACGTAATTGGGTGTAAAAGTCGGTTCACGTCCGCGGAGACAAACGAGCCAAACGGAAGGAGAGGATACGGAATCGGCGAGATCCATCGTTTGATCTCCAGAACATGTTTCTCTCTTTCTCTCTTTGAGCCGTACCAATTCTGAATCTGGAAAGTCTTCCACGTATCGCGTTAACGTAAAGGAAAAATGGGAATTGCGTCGAGGAGATACAGCGGCCTAGGAGGCAAACATTACACGAAGAGGGAGGATAAATGAAAGTCCGTTCTTTCAGAAAGCTCGTTTTACTTCTGATACTCGCGTGCATCGGACTGACGTCGATAATAAATCTTTGTTCGAGCCTTTCTGATCATTTGCTATCTTCTATGGTGCGCGATCTACTTAATGGACAATTAAATGTCGGCAGACAGTTTCTATTGTTAAAATAGAGTAGAAATTTATTCTGAAAGTATGAAGAGGATCGCAATAAGAGAATGCAACGTAAGGGACAAATTTCACGAACGGCGAGATGCAAAGGATTCTTCGCGAAAAAAAAGCGACATTTTGCACGACGTTCCGTCTCGTTTTCTCCCAATAGAAAAATATGATTCGCTAGCATTATTTATACAAGTTATAATGGCTTGTAATAGCACGTAATGCGCATGTTGCTCTCAAACACACAGCAGTTCATTATGCCACAAACGTACCGTTGTAAAACCTAACGTAGGAACATTTCCAATAAAACGTCGCGGTCGACCGCGTGTTTGTATATTGTATCAGAAATTTCTCACGTCCGTGGACACACCTTAACACGAACGTGTACATACTGCGAGATAAATATTTTAATTCCGTAGAAAATATTCGAAACTATAACCACGCGCGTGCGAGGCGAGTAACTCACGATTACTTTCTACGAAACGGTAAAAAAAAAAGGATAACCAGTTTTACGTACAAAGATTTTATCGGTGTCTCGCGGAGTGAACACAGCGAATAAATGAAACTTCAAATCTCACGCGTCCATTTCGTTTTCTCGTCGATTCGCTATCCTTTACGTTCGCAGTTTGAAGATCTCTCCCAAGCTTAAACTATGTTTTATTAATTTCTACACAGACCCCAACCGCCGGGGGGGGGGGGGAGGGATTGCTATCCGGGACTGTGTCAAAAATCTCACGTGAGGAGGCTGGTTTGATATTGATGGACGATTCAGCCCACTTTCCCACACACGTCCATAATTCCGTACGCGGCTCTCGCTCTCGTCGAGAGGGAGGAACCGGTGTTAAAGGCAATTAATTCGTACCCGATCGACATGCCGCTCCGAGCCCTCTCGAGCGCTCCTTTTTCCCTGTTCGGGTTCTCATCTCCCACCGTTGCCGAGAGACGACGTGCGCTATTTCCGTGAACCAAATACGGCGTTCGGTCAAAGACGGGGAACAGAGAGCGCCGACGCTCACGCGGCGGCGGCGGCGGCGGCGGCGTGAACGATTGATGAGAAATGTCGGACTGGTTTTCTTTCGGATCCTCTTTTGACGCTCGACTTTAACTTAAGCCGATGACAATCGCGCGGTAAAGAAACTTAATTAAGTGCATCAACAATATTTCCGGTACTTCGTTCCAACGAAACAAGAACAACGTGCAAAAATACAACGTAGCATTCTTATTGCGCCGCGTATACATTTTTTTGTGCTCGTTACTTTAAATAACAACGGATGTTAATTTAATGATTAATCTGCTGAAAAACACTAACGTCTCGTCTTCGCAGCCTCGCGACAAATGTTATTCGTGCAATCGTACCTGTAGATGTAAGAAAAACAAATTCGATTTATTGATCATAACGTAAACCTACTTTTATTCACTTGTTCATTTTTTATTCTTTCATTTTCTTATTTTATTCTGAAGAAAAGGGGCTCTTTCTTCAAATTCAATTAACGGCCGCTAATTTATCAATCCCGATCGGTTCGATAATTAAAAGAATGAAAAAGGGACGGGGAGATTCGCGCAAGCTTCACAGGTGATTAAAGTAGAACAAGTAATAACGGAATGCACGACGAGAGATCTCCGCTTCGGGCACTCGCCGTGATTATTATTGTCGTGCATGTTTTCTAATATGTTTTCTGTCGTTCTCCGACAACAAAGCGCGCCGCGATTTTATGGCGATCGAAAGGCGCTGCCACTTGCTCGAAATAAACTACCGATCGTCACGGATTAATGTTGTAGAACGAGAAAGAGTGCTCTTATGTTCTCGAATACATAGATTCGCGCGTGTATCGGCCATTTGAAATTAGGACGGCCAATATCATTCTATGACTTGGAGGCAAAAAGAGAGAGAGAGAGAGAGAACCAGGAAACGAGTATTCACACGTGTAGCAATTGCAGTCATATTAAAAGAGATTATTGTCACGCCGCATCTAGATTTTCATGACACGCTCGTTCATTAAGCAACAAGACGACAAGACTTGCGCGAGGCATCACGGGAGCTTACGAAATAAAATATTCTCATTTAGCAATGCTGATGAGGCAATTCTGAGTATCTATCTGGGTCTCTCCCTCGTGCGATCGTGACCGTTCGTACGTGAAAGCGGGGTACGCCCGATCGAGGTGCCTCGATCGAACAATTAAACAATTGTCAGGGCCGACCCACTTCCCCGCCAGGACGCGTTGTCCTTCCTCGTGTAACGCCACCGTATGTAGCATGGCACTTTCGATCTATCGAACGTCTGTAGAAATCGTTCAGATTAAAATCGCCCGATCGCGTGCGTTCGGCTTATTTGGTCAGGCGATCAAATGCAGAGAGGATGCTACCGGCAACGTGAATGCAGTGCGTTTTGGCACACAAAAGTGCAAATTACCCACAACGAGCCATTTAATTTTATTATGCACTTTCTCGAGGCCACTTCTGATACAATTGACACTAAATCCATCCCTAAATTCTCTGGATATATAAAGCCTTGATTATGATGATTTAAATTACCTATCGAGGCAATTGAAATGCGTCCAACATTTGGTCTACTCGTACGGAAACGGTATATTATCAAATTCTCAATCTACTCCGACTTCTTTACTCGAGCACTTTAGATACGATCGGCTGAGGTACTAACGTCAACGTCGCGCTTACGGGGAAATTGTTCCGATTAATAATTAATCAGTTCAATAATGTTGTCTCGCGTTATCGCCTGCGCGATGCTACCCGGCCTTCTTTATTACCACTTGTCGATGATAGATGGATCGGTCCAGACGAAGCGTTAAACTACCCATTACCACTACGCGTTCCCGATCGCATCATCGCGCGGTTAATAAGATAATAAGTACCACGCTGGGGATGAATAATCGCGATAGGGCGCCCTGGTGCCGCCTGGCCCCAGCGCGAGTACGTCGCGCGGCGGCGATTAACCGCGGCAATAAGGAAGCGCCCACGTCACGGATTAATTGCCGAGGCCTCATTTATGGTTTTCGACGCGAGAGAATGCACTTAGGACGAGTCGTCGATTAGTAAACCGGCATTTCTCGATCGGCGTTTCACAACGGTACCCCGCGGCCGACGGGACGCCTCGTGTCCCACCGCGCGCCGCCCGTTTCCCGACGGGCCGAGACGCGGAAACGCGTTTCCTCTTACGATCAAAATTCGACGAGGGCAGACGTTATCGATCGATCGAAATTATAATCGTGACGTTAAGTAGCGACTCCGTCCAAGTGAAAGTCCGAGCGGCCGCTGTATTAACGCTATATTAACGCTCGTCTCGGTTATGTCGGGCGTATACGACTTCGCGCGGCCGCGTACGCGGCGGCACACCGGGCAGCACGCATCTTGTATCTAATTATCGAGGAATGCTTTGTGCGTGTAGGAAGCCGCGCGCCGGCCGTTCGGGCTTAACAACTCGGTAGAAGAAAAAGAATCGAGCCCACAAGATTGAGCGGTACACGCACGCACTTACTCCGATACACGCACGACATTTCGGTCAATTTCGCACTCGCGTAGTTGCCTTCCTCTCTTTTTTTTCTTTTTATTTAATGCGGCAGCTTTAAACGAGTGCTAAAGAATACATTATCGAAGGATAATTCGGCGACTCGCGAAAATGCGAGCTGTAACTCGATAATTCGGAACAGAGGGGAGATCGTCACCGCTTCCGCATTCGAATCAACGTCCTGCAATATTTCTTTTAAACTAGTAAGAATTCCCCAATGTCGCCAGCGACAATTAACAACGTCAGTAGTTTCTCGACTACACCCGGCATTTTTAATTATACAGAAAATTGATTGCGAAAAATCTTACCCCAGCCAGGGTTTGAACCTGCTCTGGGGGAAAAAAAGTCAGTTACAACCCATTTTGGGACCCACAATTAGTAATCGAATTATTTAGATTATTCGTAACTCTAATCTTTTACGAATTTTATCCCGCGTAACTAAAAATCACAATTATAGCTGTTCTATCTATACCCAAGATATTAAAGTAATACTAATCAATTCTCTCAATCAGTTCTGTCGATATTCAGTAACGCAAAGATAATTTTCACTTAAGTGGCAATAACCGAAATGTTAAGTTGCTTAACTACATCAAAAAACGGTCAAAATTTTTCCCAGAGTAGAGTTACGAACAATCCAAATATTTCGATTACTAGCCCTAGAGGAATCCCGTGGGGTAGATTCCGACCCCAGGCGAACTTTGAACTACGCTCCTTAGCTAACGAGTGGCATTATCGACTCAGGACCTGGA
>NW_011967047.1:39192-48856 GCF_000949405.1 Vollenhovia emeryi | reverse complement strand
TTTTTGTGATATTATTTTGTGATACAATAATGTTTGTATGAACTTGTATTGATAAGAATGTTTTTTTAAGTGCAATTTTTAATGTTTGTATCAACTTGTATTGATAAGAATGTTTTTGTCAAGCGCAATTTTTAATGTTTGTATGATCTTGTATTGATAAAAATGTATTTTGTCAAGTGCAATTATAGATAGTGTATCCAATTTTATGCTTTCTTTTTCACCTTTTTGACATTATTTAATAGTTATTATTTTAATAGTTGCAAAATAAATATTTATTTTATTGAATGCAAGCAATCAAGAGGATTAGAAAATTACAAAAACTCATTTTTTAATCATGATTTGATCATTTTTTCATCATTTTGACATTATTTAGATGTAATTTTGATGTCATTGTGATTTCCTTTTTTACATATCTAGTTAAAAATCACTTAAAAATCATTACTACATCAAGAATTTATCACAAAATGCTCCTTAAAAGTGTATCGAATGACATCATCATAATTTTTCCTAAAATGAGTTCTACTTGATGTCATTATGATATTATTATGATTTTGTGTTCTACCTGGGACAGGCCTTAAGCGAAGTCTAAGCAACGCTCGCATTGACGTTAATCTAAATCGTAATCCTACACGGAAAGAATTTTCTTTTAAAATTTACCCCGAAAATTATGTAATCGTGGGACTTGGCATTTTAAAAAATTGTAGGAGTTTTAGGAAATTTTACCAGTAAAATGTATGCTAAAATTTCGAAAAACTCTCGTAAAGTTCTTGAAAATGCCATGTCCCACGATTGCACGATTTTCAGGATAAATTTTAAAAGATAATCTTCTCCGTATACTTAATTCCATAACTTAACTATAAAAGTCTCAATTTGAATTGCAAAAGTTGAATGAGTAATTCATACTTTTCTCTCCATCAGAAAATCGTTATATGCATTAATTTCTCGTATTAAAAAATCTCACATTTATTCTAACGTTGTTATTGCATACGTCGGAAATACGACACTGTCGGTCTACGTAATCTTTTCTGACTTCCATCACGACAGCAACATCGAGGCTAATGTTGATCGGGCAAACTGGCGTTTCGGTACGAATTAACCAGTTTGCGAGCGAGGGAGATTTACGAGGCTTCACGGACGACTCGTAGACATATTAATTTGTGCAAGACTCACCTCGTGCGCCTGATCCTCGATGCTCCGTAGAACCGCGAGATTGCGGATAGTCGCGCGTCGCGACTCGAACGACGACTCCAGCCTGGTGGCGGCCTTACCCACCTCCTCCACCAGTCTCCGGGCTCGTTTCACCGACAATCTGGAAAGATAAAAAGGAACCGTGATCACGACGCACCGTTAGGAATCCGCGTGCTCGTCTCCTCGCATATGAGCGATCGAACCTTGACTCGCGAATCCGCAGATATCGAAACGCAAATCGCAACTAAGCGCACCGTCGACTAACGTGTTTCTTATTTCCATTAAAACATTCTTCATCGACACACACACACACACGCAACAAATGTCGATATTTTGTTTGTAGAAAAATTAATTATATGCGAAGGGCAGCCAAGAGTTTTTTTTAGTATAGTGCGTTCAGCCAAAAGTATTTCTATGTAATCTGTACGAAAAGAAAGATCGCTTCTCTTATGCCCGTTTCTACCAATGCAGATTAACTTTAATCTCGGCTTAAACTATTTCCTGTCTTTTTCCAATTCGCAAAACTAGAAAAGGATACAATGTAAGTTGAATCGAGATTAAAGTTGAACTGCGTTGGTAGAAACGGACATTAGACGATTAATATAAGTTCTCTACCTAACGTGTTCGATGTGCAGAAGTGAGGCCGCGCGTTCCTCGAGCGCGGCGATGGCCTCTTCGGCATCTCTAGACGTTCTTCTCAATGTGGGGTCCGTGAGGAGCCGACCGAGAGGCGTCAAAGTGCCGGACAGGCTTGTGCATTCCTTCAGCTCCGACATTTCGAGGGCCAATCTGCGACCAGCCGATTGCCACTCCGTCATGAGGCTGTCGTACTCCTACGGGAAATCAAAATACCGATCATGGCGGAGCCGATGTCTATCTACTTCCCGACCGTGTTCTCGCGATCCAACGAAATGTCCTTCGTCGGTAACCGGTATCCAGGAAGAATGCCAGCGACGTAAAAGTAGACGTATCTGATACGGCGATTGCGCGATTCAATGAACCGTAATCGATCAGTCGTTGTAAACCTTACGGGGTGCACATTGTTTAAAGAAATACGTAACGAATGACGCATATCTATATTGCACGTAGAACAGATACGTCGATTATCTCGATGATTTCTTCGTTCCAACTGCCCGGATCGCTCGGATTGGATTGCGCGCGAGCGCAAATACCAATCGCATTAAATCAAGCCGCGACGAATATGGCGCGCGTTCGGAATAGCGATTGCTATCGGTTTCTGATATAATTAATTTAATACTGCGTTTATATATCAAGCTAGACATATCTTTGTAACAAGATATATTAATGTTGGTCGACATAAAGGTCGAGATTGTGTTGCAGTAATGATAAAAATTAGATTAATGCATCACCTTTCATATTTAAAGTGAAACGAAATGAATAAAATTGAGAAAAGTTCATTACATATAAAAAACACGTATAATATTTAATACACGTGTCTATCTTCAAAAATGTTTAAACACATAATAATAATAATAATAATTATTATTATTATTATGTTTATTGCTTTGCCATATACAATAAGGTGTTTGACAAACAATACAAGCAAAAGGTAGTGCACCAGCAAAGATAGCTGCTATGAAGCCTACCCAATAAAACAAGATATATGTAGTATATAGAAATATAAAATGAAAGGTTTATCGTTTAACGCAAAATCAAATTTCTACAGTTTACAATGTAAATAGTTCATGACGGTTTGACATCTCTGAATACTTTGATTAGTGACTCGCATCTAGCCTCGTTTCGTTAAGCTTCTAGTTGGTGAGCAATAAATTGTATCACATCTAGCGATATCTTAATTTTGCAAAATTGTCCAACAGATTGATCAATCTTATAATCAATCAGTTATCCTCAGGGATAATCAACGGCTATTACTTCTATCGCAGTATCATAAGACGGCCTGACAAGAATTTATCCGCAGGATAAATTCAAACGATATAGAATTATTGATTACAAAATAATATAATTATCCGGTATTCCCGCCAAATGTATTTTTAATTCTTCTTCCTCATCGCCGTTTTTGTGACTAACGATCAATTTACTCGATTTCACCGACCTGTTATTAACAAATATTATATAACACCGACGATTTATGATTAAAGATTAAAGTGACATTAGACTTTATTAATTATCATAAAATATAATGCGGTCGTATTACCAGGAAATTTAATTTAAAAAATTTAATATGCTGTAATTTAATGTCTCATTAAAAAAATTAAACTTTAAAAGCCGTACGTATAATTATGTATGCAACGTATAATTTCATTGAAGGAAACGAATAAAAATTAGAATGCTACAATTGGAATGTAAACGCATACTTATCGATACGAAATACTGACAAATTGATAATGACAGAGCCACGATCAGGCAATAAATTCGCTGGCCGATCATTGCGAAAGACCGTCGGAATGAGATCTACACAATTATTTCGCTCGAGCGGCTCCCGGCGTGTATTTATTTCGCCAAACTTGCCGAATCACCGTCATGAAGTCGAGCCGGTCGAAACGGCTTTCCGTTGCTCGACGTTAAATGACAAGTTGCGATAACAATTTGTCGCGAAAGTCACATTATCAAGACGCTTTATCCGCATCTGCAATCATTAGTCGCATATTTTACACGCATAATACGGCGTGCAGAATATTTTATGACAATTTAACACTTTTTTCGATGCTCGTCATTTCAATTAAATATCTGCGATATTGTTACGTTTAAGTATTCACCGTGGGGGCATAATTACCTTGTAAAAAGCGATCCATTGCATCTGGTCGTGATTTTCTTCTCGTCTGGGAATATACTTTACGAGAGTGGCGTCATTCACGATGACGGTCTGAAAGGGAACGTTTATGGGTAATTATAATGTCCCGATGGCATTCAATGATCATATTTATGGGTCGGCTGTAAATTACGTTTGTCGCGAATACTGAGCTTTAGCTTTTGTCGCGATATTCGTTTCGCCCCGACAAAGGAGAGAAACGTCACAATGGGAACCGTGCGGCCGTAATGCGCCCAGCGACACAATTACGATACGAAACGCACGTGCGGGCTCTTAAGAAGCCAAATATAATGCACCGTGGAAACTGGATCAGTACCGGCGTTCAATGAGCATCGGGAGACAAAAACGACGAGCGATTGAGTGCGATTACTTTCTTGCCCGCGGGAAGGTGCGCTCAATGCCGTCTGAGGATTTAATTGTTCGGCGACGTGGAACTCACCTGGACGCTACTGAGAGGTAAGAGAGAATCGATCAGGCCATCCGTTGTTGCGGCATTCCGAAGCACGAGAGTCTGTGCCACGTTGACCCTGCCCTATAAAGGCAACGAATCGCGTCATTTCTACGATCAGTCGCGCCACGAAATATCTTCATTCGTCCGCGGGATTATTCTTACCTGCAGCAGGACCACTACTTCGTCCACGAACTCCAGACTCTCCTTAGAATCGTCGCGTACGAAAATAGTAAAGCCATCTTTCGTGCGGTCGGAGCTGAAAATTAAAGCAAAATGTCAAATATTAATTTGTAGTCGGAGAAAGTGTAATTTTATTCGATAAAAACGTTATTTTTAAACGGTAAGAAATGACATTTATCAAGTCACGCGTCGCGATTTTAAACAGACGAAAGTGTGCAAAAAGTGCCTCACTAAATCACACATACACATATGTGTATAAAAGTGGTATACACTGAGGCTAGTATTCATAGTCAGATCTTATACTCGAGACGTCTCGAGATCACCTTTAGATACTCCGTAGCCAACAAAACGTTCCGTACAGCGTCTTTAGATAAATTCAAGACGGTCTTGAATATAAAATCCGACTAGAAATACCGGCCTTAGATTTGCGGTACAGTGATCAGGAGAGTGTGCCTAATAACTTTGTCCACGGCTGTATATTACATCCTTCGGAATATGTTGTTAGATAAATATTTCTAAAAAGCAGAAAGGCGAAGTGTCGCTCCTGTTAAAACAACAATGCGCAATGATTCCAAGTTGGCTCCGTACGATACTAAAAATAACCCGTTCCTCCCCCCCGTGCATTAGCCGGGCAGCCCGCGGTGTTTTCAAGTGCTTATCGAAACTGTATCCCGTCGCACACAAGTGCGCCAGTCCGTACTTACAAACGTCGAATTTCCTAAGCAAATATTATCGCTTCCGCCGAGGAATTCCGTGCGCACGTGTGAGTCACCGTATCACGAGATCTCCCACGTGTCCCGCTACGATTTCTCTCCTCCCGTGTCGCCGTGCGCCGCGGAATGAAGCGTGTCATTCGCCGCGGCGACGCTTTTGTAAATCGTCCGTACACGTGCAGACCCGTCTGGCCTGCCTCGTTATGTATTTTAATCGACGTGTCGTTTCTCACGATCGCCATTCGGGTTAAGTTTAAGCCGCGGCGCTTAAATCACCTTAACAACCGGCGTAGTCGTGATATCGCTCGCTGCTAAACGCGCGATTGCATTAGTTCCAGTCTACAATAGATTATTTAAGCGCCAAGCCCTAAGAAACTGACCGATCACAGTCGAAAATGAGAAGAACACTCGACTGCGATTGGTCAATTTCTTAGGGCTTAGGCCCGGTTTCACCAACGTCGCTTAATTTTATGCTTAGCTTACTTCGTTCTTTGTTTCTTTCCAACTGTTACTTTAGAAAGACACAAACATGAATTAAACTAAGATTAAAGTTAAGCGACGTTTGGTGAAAGCGGGCCTTAGGGCTTAAATAGTCTATTGTAGACTTGCCAAGATCTATTAGCGAATTCGATTGCTTGTACTAGTGCGCAATGAGTGCGCACTAAGACCTGTTTGTAGTGTCAATTTTTATATTTAACTTCACCTCAAATACATGTTCAAAGAATATTTAGCCAAAAAAATGATCCGTGCAGTGAGAAAACTTGTAATTTTCAAGCGACTCGCTGTAGCGTCCAAGGGCAACATTGTCGTCATGATGAAACTATGCCCGGCCAATATCTATACTACAATAAGGTATCGCGTCTCCGCGCGAGCGGCAGCTGGAAATGCGCGTAAGCGCAATTTCACCCGGCTAAAACGTAACCCAGTTGTATCGGATATCGTAAACGGCATTAAGTTATGACACGTGGGTGGTTGACATTAAGCATGCAGCGTTTCTCACGCGGCTCCCGTGGCACTCGCACACATACACACACACACACCCCACCAATCCCGTCTATTATAGTAATCACGCTTTTCTGCACAACACAGTGGTGCAGTGTCTAGCGGGCACAATGTCGCGCTTTGTATGCACCACTTGTATCTACGATCTATCTCAAATCGTTATCAGCGCGACAGGCTGAGGACCGAGCGTGGTATATACACATCTCTGACCTAGAATCGCGACTAGACATTTTGCCGTCCGAAGCCCAAGAAAACAGTGCGGCCTTTAGTAGCAAAAAATATTTCTTTAACGGCATATAAAATATAATACAAATAATTTTAATTGGTTCTATTCAATACACGAGTATTAATTTTATTAGAACAATTGCCATTTTTGTGCCCCATACAAATCTTTTATTTGAGACAAGTGCCTCGTTCGCCACACCCAAGCCCCTCTCCTGTCGTGCTACGCGTTCCATTTCCGGTTCTAAACTGTCGGTGCTCCTTCGATTTCCCTCCGTCGCGGCACGCCAGACTCTTCGATCCGCACATTATCGCCGAGAGAGCGGCGAAGGGACCGCCTATGCAACGTTTCGTGACAACATTCTCAAATTGCGCATGCAACCGCGCGACCGAGACTTTCGACGTGCGCGGCACGTCGCTGCGCCGCGATAAAAATTCGGTAGCGCAAATCACACGGCCTGGCCACGAGCCGGTGCGGCGAGAACGGACCTGTTGGTGCGATTGCGCACGGGATAAAATCAAATCGCCTGACTTCCGGTCGTTACACGTGCATTATGAAGTCACGGCGCAGGTGACCTCCGGACCCGGGAAGATCATATTTCCGGATTTCAGTGCCGTGAAATATGCGGGACGACAAATCCTCGACCGATTACATTTGTTTGCCGTCACGCTAGAAACGAATATATTATCTTTATCCACGATAGATTTTTAGTAATAACTCACCGTTTCGAATCATTGATAATTCAGGCTGGTTTCGTTTCTAATTTTACATCCACGCGTTGTAACGAATCGTACTCTCGAAAAATCAATCAGTGGATCATCACTGAAAACAGTGAATAGTCACTGATTTAGGGCCAGTTTCACAAACATCGGTTAACTGTCAACTAAGGTTCGGTCGACTCCCTAACTTTTTCCATCTTATTATTTAAGAGGAGACAGAGAATCCCCTCGGGGATTCACTACACTAGAACTTGACAACACTAGAACTTGGTCCAAGTTCTAGTGTTGAGAATTGCGTAGCCCATCAACTTGCAGCTTTTGTGGAACAGCTACATTGATTGGCTACATATTTCGCGGAATTAGAACTTGGATCAAGTACTAGCGTCATGGACACAGACCTTATCGCCTGAATAGATACAGAGTTTCTAAATTTCTAAACAGTTGCTATTCTTTTCATCGGTGTTTTATTATTAACTCCATTATTTTTTCTAATAAAATCTTTAGTTTAATTTTTTAAGAAATATAACATTTTGTAATAAAAAAACTAATACTAAAGCAACTAGTTTGTATAAATATCCGTTGTTATATTTGGCGCAATTTGTTGATATCATTACTTTTGTAGAGAAGATAGTTTTGTAGAGAAGATAATCTTGTAGAGAATATACTTTTGCAAAAAAGATAGAGTAACGAAATATATTCGGTTGAATTGAAGCTTATACTTGGTGCTTTTTTTACCTCTTTTTTAAAAGGTAAGTTTTTTACGTTCGATCTATACTTGATGAAAGATGTAAAAAAAGTACTTTTATTTCTACGCTGAGAAAATTTTCCGTCGGATAAACCAATTAAATAGTGTTTTCGATGGTTAATTTTTCCGATTACTGTTTTACGATGAAATATAGCTAGCAATGAAATTTGATTGAAAGACCGATAATATTTTTCATCGGATATACAATTTAATTGGATATGTCCGTTTGTTATTATGTAACTGGATTATCCGATTATATTTAATCGGACATTTTTCCCAGTGATACGAAAAGCTGAAAGCTGTTTGGTAATATTCTCGGATCGATCAGTGCTGATGTTCACCACGCGCTATCCCGGACGTGGCTCAGTTATTTGCGCGTATTCTCCGTCTTGCCGTACGATGATAGATAAGAGGACAGGATCGGACCGCCCTTCCTCGCCGTAATCATCGCGCGCCTATTATCGAGCCGGCCGTTTCCATGTAACCGTAATGGCACGTACCCGCCGGATTCAACGACGCGTAACCGCGAGATCGCAGCCGCCCGTTCCCCGGAACTGACGATCGTGTTGATAAGTAAATCACTTTGATTTCGCCGAGTTAACGTCACGCGACAGCTCGCGATCGCGACGCCCACGTGTCTCGCCTCGCTCGGCGCGTCCGGCTCATCAGCGCCGCGATGTAACCACCGCGCCGCGGTTGACGTATGATGGATATAGGTGTTAGCGAGCACGCGTTGCAGCGTCCCTCGTCCCCGCGTCCTCGCGCGATGCCGATTACGCGGCGATTCGCCGGCTAACGGCGGGAACGAGATCGATAAGACGAGCCCCGGAGAGGCCGTGTCGACACCGATCGCCGTTAGCGCGCCTGACAGTTGGTGCATCGCCTAAATTACACGTCCCACACGTCGAGAGAGTTAATGAAAGGACGCCGCGGCTACACGGACTTTGTCGCTGGCCGGGGAGATCCCGTTGCGGCTGGGGGAGACGCCGAGCGCGTTTCCTCCCGTAAGAGTCGTCGGACGGTGCTGAGAGCCTGAAAGCCTGGCGGAAGTCGATGTCGCTGGCGCGCACGGAATGGATCGAGGAGAACTTTAATTATGACCGTGCACGTCCGATCGAGATCGTTGCGACGAGTTAGGGACGTTTATCAATCAGCTGCTAATTTCTACTTCTACTTTCTAGTCGACGGTTTAATACTCTGCGCTCGACACCTGGTAATACATCACCGGACATTTAAATCACTCGGGTGCAATTGGCATTCTCAAGTTTAAGCAGATAACCTTTTTTTTGACGGAGTCTCTTTCGAAAAGAATTTACTGTGCGTTGATGAATGCATTTTGCAACGCGTGGCTTTACGATCTGCTTGAATTAAAATTTCAACAGTTCTACACCCAGAAAAAAGATTGAGTTAGATTAAACAAATGAGATACTGAAATCATATTTCTTTGAATCTACTAAATTTATATTTACTAGGACAAGCGCGTGAAAATTTTTCTTAAAAACAACTCATTTTATACACAGCCACTTTGACAGCTGTCAAAATTCAACCGTCTCGCCACAGGCAGTTCGTAGCACGAAGTGAGCCAAGCGAGACAGCCACTCAATATCGCGGAAAAATCGCAACAATACTTCGAGATTTTCGAGTATCGATTT
>NW_011967047.1:30241-37307 GCF_000949405.1 Vollenhovia emeryi | reverse complement strand
GTGTACAAACTAATACCAGACCCAAGTGTGGAATGCATAGTAGAACATTTTCATATAAAAAACATTGAGGTTTGAAGTCTAATTCGTATCGCATTATGTATTGCAATATTTGTAATACATAATGCGATACGAATTAGACTTCAAACCTCAATGTTTTTTATATGAAAATGTTCTACTATGCATTCTACACTTGGGTCTGGTATTAGTTTGTACATAAATGCAAATAATAAGATTTACAAACGCAAAAACGGTATCCGACTCTGTCGGTAAATCAAACCACTCCAGCATCCCCTTAACATGCTTTTTTTCTAAAAGGAGGAGACTTCTACTAAAACATTTGCTACATTTGAAAAAATAGTTTCTTTGAAATTAAATAAAAGTCTAGTAAGATCAAAATTCAACCAAATTCGCTTGTTTTCAAACTTTTTTCTGGGGGTGTACAGTTTTCACTTTATAAAATTCCAAAATTAATCTGTAACGTTGATACTCAAAGTAAATTCGATACGGACGCGACTTATGACAGCCAATAGGAAATTGTCAAATCAACTAAATTATTCTCACGGGCAATCTCTCGCGTACTAGCACGCTTGTCGACCTACGCGGAGAGAATTTTCTCTTAAAATTTGTCCTAAAAATCATGTAATCGTGGGACAACACGGCATTTCAACGAATTTTATGAGTTTTTTTGAAATTTTACTAATAAAATGTACGGTAAAATTTAAGAAAACTCTCATAAAGTTCTTGAAAATGCCACGATTTTCAGGTTAAAGTGGAAGAGAACATTCTCTCTCCGTGTAGACCGGTGGAACCGGGCGCCGCATTCGATATCGCGAAACTTGGTCGTACGTGCGCATCGTGCTGCGCCGCAGCGGAGTCTAAAAAGCACGTTTCACGTCCTGGGTGGGCAAAGGTTGCCGAACAGAGGCCGCGTCACGACCGAATGTCGGATCGCGATTGACGCCGGGAGGATATTCCGGCGCGACGTGCGCTTGATGCTGGCAACGGCGATAATTTCGCGTCCCGGGGCGGCCGCGCGAATGACATTTTTACCGAGGTGCACGCAATTCGACGTTGATCATCATGATCGTCGTAGTCGTCGTCATCACTGTCGCGACATAAATTTCCCTTTTTTCCCCGGCGAAACGGGAGAAACTGCCTGCGCGACACCCGGAAACAGCGTCGGGCGAGCAAACGTCAATTATATTATAGAAACATCCAACTGCCTGCGACTTCGAGAAACCGCTTTTCCCTGCCACGGTGGATTTCGATTGAGCCTGCAGAATGCCAAAGCTTCATCCTGACGCTCAGCCCACGAGCCGTAAAGTTTAGACAAATGTAGTAGTTAGCGTTAGTACGTCGTCGGCCGCGATACCTTCGGCAACGATCATCACCGCGAGGGATAGTCGCTTTGGCCACTCATGCGCATTTCGAGAAAGTCATGAAACAAGACAAAATGATAGAAAGACAGATAGATAAACGAGACAGAAAATATTTTCTTTTGTCTCACTTCTTGGACACACTTGTGCGGGTCCTTTTTCCCCTTCCATGTGAATAAGTTCTATGGGGATAGTACGCGGCTCGTTTCGGTATTTAGCCAATCAATTCGACAGCATGGTTGTCCAAATACCTAATCTTTGAGGAGAGTTGACTCGTCATTACGCAAACTTTCTGCGCAAACTGTAAGACACAAGAATAAATGAAGACAAGAGCAACGACACGGTGGCTACTTAAATGTAAACATGTGTAAAAAAATTTTCTCCCCTCGTTTTTTAAGAGGTAAATTGTTATCAATTTTTATCAATTTGCATTAAGCGATATCTTGATCGCGATAAATCGAGAATATAAATGTTAAATCCTATTGGAATATTAAAATAATGGGTCCGGATATGTTCGATTAAAATCGATCGCTCCAATACGTGACCGGTCGCGGTAATTGACTCTCGAATAATCGAATTTCGGTACCTTAAAGAGACGACGAACTCGTAGAAAGTCGAGAAGTCGAGCTCGACGTAAGTAGAGCATTCATCCGCGGACGGCGGACGGCGGATCGTGCGAACTGACACTAAAAACGGGGAGACCTAAATTCTTAATACTGTTCTAACGCCGCTAATAGTGCTCTAACGAGCGTGTAAATATCGCCGGTATTTAAACGATACACGACGCTTTTACGACACTAATCGCACCGCGACCAAGGATCCGTTGCGCAAAACTCACGTGGCTCTTCCCGCCGAGAGCGAGAAAATAAAGCGAGCCGCAATTATATATCTCGCCATAAAAGGGAAATGATAAATCTTTATGTCCAATAAAACGAGATATATACGCAGACGTGATCACATGTTGCGCCATGTGAATAAATTTAAGTGGATGCCCACGAAGGACCGATATGCCGTAATTCCCGTGAAAACGTGCGATCGAAAATTTCTACCTTTTTCTTCACTCAAGATTACTTTCGTCAAATATTTTGGATATATTACTAGAGAGCGTCGTAAAACCGATAGATCACTTAATACGGTGGATTTTAAAATTCTCAGCGCTCGCTCGTTTAATTATAAATCAGAAATAACGCATGCAATCGAGATAACCCAACGAAAGCAAGAACCTCGTTTCCCGTTTGCTATCGGTGAAACGCCGGAGGTCAAAATAAAACGTACTTAAATGTACAAAAAATACATAAATATCTATCGATAACGCCGAGAGAGAGTTTTACAGGAGAGGGAGCCTCCACTGGGAATGAAAAACATCGGCCGTCACGGTGGTCGAGGGAGAAGACAGTAGGTAGAAAAAAAATAAGAGAGGAGCAATTAAGGGAAGGACGAAAAGTTGGCGGCGGCAGAAAAAAAGGTGAGGCTCTCGGATAGCAGATACGATCTTAAAAGTGGGTCGGCAAGCTGCAGCTGCGGAACCTCCGTCCCGCGGGGAAAAGCGAGCGCGATAGCAGGGAGGGACGTTTCGCCGAAGTCGTTACCGTTAACCATCGCCAGAAAAACGAGGGTGGCACGCGTCGGTGGGAGGGCGGAAAGAGCCCGAACGATCCCGGTTTCACGGGAGGACGGGAACGACGCGAGGAGATGCGGAAGGATTGATGCGCGTCCATAACTCATGCGGAAATGCGGTCAGGTGCGCAACTGGATCAGCGAGAGATCCCCCGCGATTCTATCGTCCTGCGATCTCGCCGCTCGTGACTCCTCCGTCCCACGTTGATACACGATACGTGCGCGACGGGTTGCCAGCCACCGGGATGTTCCTCGGCTTACCGTTTACTCGCGCGATCGTCTATTAATTATTAGTCGCGGTGCGCCTGGCTGCAGCGAACACCGATACCACGCTACCGGAGAGACTCATCGATATCCCCGCAAAAGTAGTCGCGCGAGTCCGCTCGCTCGTAAAGCGAGGGGTAAACCGCCATTGTGGTGATGTATATGTACAGATTTCGGGCATTACTAGGAATTTTTTCAGCATTAGTGCATGGAAAAAAATACTGTTGAATTAAAAAAATTAAGTTGCTTGAATGAAACGTTTACGTCACAGGCTGCCACAAACATAAGTCATTCATTTACACTGTTAGAAGTAGATCTATCACACATGTGTGAATATTAACACGTCACACACTTGAAATGCGTGAATATTAATGCGTCACACATATTTAATGCATAATTTTTCAAACGTCATGCATTATCCTCTTAACATGCGCGTGTGAAATACATTAGAGAATGTGTGTAAATCACACACTTCAATGTGTGGATTTTATCAAACATCTAATACTGTTTGAAATAGTCAAACATCGTAATATTCACACATGTGTAATATTTCTATACGTTTGAATATAACACACTTTGGGAAAATTCTCACACACTCAGTATAGTAACGCACTTACTAGTCACACACTGATCAGTCACATACTGCAACTACCCCAGACAATATCGTGCGAAATCAGTGCTCGTTGTAGATATCCTACCGTGTGTTATCCCATCCGTTTTGTGCTTCGGACGATCGTGAATAAAGTGCCTTCAAGTCTAGACTGTGTCCTATTGCTAACATCTCGGAAACCTCGTTCTTCCTCTTTATTTCTGATTCATGCTCTTTCCGCTAACCTCCCGTTTCCCTAACCTAACCTAACCTCCCACTTGGATCGCATCATATAATGTAATTAGTTGTTTTAAACGGCAAGAAACGTGTAAAAAGTGCTTTCACCAAATTACATATGTGTATAATAGTAAAACACTTGGATTTGCAATGTAGTGCAATCTTTTTTACACATTTATTGGCACCTTGAAAATTACACACCTAAATAAGTTATACACCTTCATTTGTGTGAAAAGTCACACACGCCAATAAAATCAAACATCCATTCGTGTATGAAAAAGTCACACACAGACGTCTTGAAACGGCGGACACACATCACATGCGATAAAGTGTGTGATATTCACACACTGCCTCTAACAGTGCAGACTTCCATAGAAGCTGTGAACTAAAGCCTGGAGCTCATCGACGTATAGATGGGAATGAAGATTATGAAAATGTGAATCCTAGTAAAACCGAAGTCTAGGCATTAACGAAGACTGCACATGGTTTTGGTCAGCGGTTTACCACTCGTCGTCACGCTAAAGTCACGCGCGCGCAAGTCACATACCGCAAGCTGGTTTCGCGCGAAAGAAGGGAAAAAAGTGTCTAGACGCTTTTTTCTTCATTCACGCGCATGTAATTGGTATTACGAGTTCGCGAACGAATAAGATCGCGTTAATAAGGCGCTTCGTCATGAGTGCACTTTACGCCGCATACCAATTTCGCGCGGGTATATTCGTCAGTCAATTTCTCACCTTCCTCCTTAATATAACGATCAAAGTTCCGATTCACCGCTGGACAAACCGGCGATGCGAGTTAACGGTGAAAGACGAGTCGAGGTCAATTTCGCCCGGCGATGCATTCGCGAATTACTTTTGGTGATTCGACCTTTCACCGCGACCAATCAAGTTATTACGCGTAACGCAAACCGCGGGAGTCTCGCTTGACGCTTATAATATATTTCTCCCGTGTGAGATATAAGCTTTCAAGACGGGCCACTGCAAAGGCCACTGCGGTGAAACATGACTTGTTACTCTTCACACTATGACAATCTCGAATTAAGAAAGCTGCACGGACCCCGTTACACGCGTAGATCCTCAAGATCGCAGATTTTATCGTGCGCACGTCAATTTATTGCTTTTACCGTGTCGACCACGACCGTCTTCCCTTGACGTTATTGTTCGATAACAGTTAAAACTTCATTTGGCACGTGGACCACTCAAAAAAATATCTTACTAACGCAGGTAGATTTCTAAGTGTCGCGACAAAAATTTCTCGCTATTTCTTGGATCTGTTAGAAAATTGCTTGTAGTCTGCAAAATTTATAGCAGCAACACTCTATAAGTGATATCTTCTAGAAAGTTTAGGTTTCGTGACTGAATATTAATCATTCGCATTGGATAAAAACGAATTCGGTCTCGAATTTAAATCTTTGTAAAGAATATAACTGTTTATGTATCATAATCAAACGTTATAATAGGTGGGCGCCACAGAAACACTTTCTTCCGAACATTCGATAAAAGCTCAGATAGAAATTCTGTTTTTGTTATTTAAATTGACTAGATACAAAAAATATTTGCGATTTCGCAGTATTGGCTATTCATGTATGCACTGAGAAAATTTCTCATCGAATAAACTGATTAAATAGTATGTCCGATTACGGACACTATATTTGTCCGTACGGATATTATATTTAATCGGACATTTTTCTTAGTGTATCTCAGTTATTTTTTCGTACCTAGAAAATTGTTGCTGCAGTTGCAAAATCAATGTTTCTCAGTGACGATTCTGTCAATTGTTTCGAGCGCAATGTATGTATTTAAAGCGTTGAAAAATTCTCACTTTGTCTTGTAAGGATTTTAATATCTTTCCTGACAAGAGCCGTTATTGCAGGCGCTTCGTAAACAAGATATCTATCGAAAAGCGAGAAGATCAAAGCTCGCGCAATGATACGCTCTGTGCGGAGCGCAGGCAAGATTTACTTATAATGGCTATGCAAATATATGTAAATATGAATGCAAATCCAGGAAGTACAAAAACGGAAACGCGCGGCCGATTAGCCGCCGAGCCGCCCACCGTATTTCTATCGGCGAATTTCAATTAGCCGGTAAACCGAGCGCGATATTGCCGCGGACGTGCACGATGTGTGCACTTAACGCGCGATAACGGGGTACACACTTTCGCCATTTCACCTTCAATTCGAGGCGAAACTGAGGCGCGATCGGAACACGGTCGAACTTTTACCTCATCCGCGTGCAAGACAGGTTTCGGCTCTACGAAATGCCGCGCGAACGAAAATCGTCGACCTTGAGGTGGAACGTTGACAATCGGTCAACAATTAGAAGTGACCACTTCTACGCCGAGAGAATTTTCTCCTAACATTTATCCTGACGAAAATCATGTCGTCGTGGGACAACATGGCATTTTCAAGAACTTTATGAGTTTTTTTGAAATTTTACCATACACATTTCACTAGTAAAATATATGCCAAGTATAATTACCGGTGAAAGCAAGCGGCACACAACTCCTGCACGCAAGCGAAAACAGTTTAGGTTTAGGTTAAGTTTGGGTTAAGCAAAAATGTAAAGGGTTCGGGAACACTCCCTCGAAAAGTGCCTTGCAACCCTGAGGGGAGTCAGTAAAGATATATATGTGTACCAGTGAAGTGTATGGCAAAAATTTCAGTGAACATGCGCAGAATCCTTTTATAATATTCAACTGAACGATTTAGTTCACGCAACAAACACAATTTATTTAGGACGTGATGAGATGGACGAACTTGTTATCTCAACCATAAAATTTTGTTGAAACAAACAACTCGTGGAAACAAAATAGTTGTAACGTTTAACTTCTTTTCAGCAACATATTTTTCGTTTTACACAACCAAATTACATGTTCAGTCGACGAAATGATTCAATCAGTTTATTTCGTTTCATTCAACAACCCAGGTAGAACAGAAAAGTCATAATGATATCATTAGGATGTCATCATGACATTATTTGTC
>NW_011967047.1:14788-27703 GCF_000949405.1 Vollenhovia emeryi | reverse complement strand
AATGATGTAAAAATGAAAAAGGAATCGTACACTATATTATAGATAAAAGCGTCCTTTGGTTTTTAAAATATTTATATCGTTTTAATATACATGTTGCTGAAGTAAAATATTGTTTATTAGTAACTTTCAAGAGACAAATGTCATGATGACATCCTAATGATATCATTATGACTTTTCTGTTCTACCTGGGATAGTATGTGTAGGCATAGTGTCTATAAGGTAAGATCTGCGCACAATGGAGAAATAAGAATAAATATTAGCTATTATGAATAAAGAAATATAAAGAGTTCTAGAATCAGTTGTAGAATTAGCCAATTTTTCCAACCTCACGGTAAGCTAACTAATAGTTAAATTATATGTTTATCTTTGTCTAATTTGATTTTTTAAATTTATTTTATTGAATGCAAGCAATCAAGAGGATTAGAAAATTACAAAAACTCATTTTTTAATCATGATTTGATCATTTTCTCATCATTTTGACAATATTTAGATATCGTTTTGATCTCATTGTGATTTCCTTTTTTACATACCTAGTTAAAAATCACTTAAAAATCATAGCTACATCAATAATTTATCACAAAATGCTCCTAAAAAGTGTATCGAATGACATCATCATGATTTTTCCTAAAATGAGTTCTACTTGATGTCATTATGATATTATTATGATTTTGTGTTCTACCTGGGAAAAGTGTATGGTACAATATTTAGTATTACCCAACGATCTCGTGAAACGCGGTACAGACCCGCGCCCAATTTTGCAACGCTCCCATATATATTCCCGATTACCTCCGTACATCGATGACGCGCGATTCGTTTATCGATTAAAGGCGTTTTTTGCGCGATTACGCGACGAGATGAAAGACCGCCGCCGTTGGCCGATATCTCGTCGAGATATTACACGGCGCGATAACGCGCGGCGAGCGCAAAGTGTTCCGCACGCGCGTTCACGCGCACGTGGAAATTCCGGGGTCAGTTTCACGCGCGGTTCCCAGACGTCTCGTCGTTTTGTTCGGTGGCGCAATAAATCTGTATCCGCCGTGCTTATCCGCGAGTAATCTGCCACCGATAGCCGGGCCGCTATGTCAACGTCGTTCCGCGCTTTCCCACTGCGGCCGCGGAAAAATGCTAATGAATCCCGGCTCGCCGCCGTATAGCCGGCACCCTGATTTATGGCGATCGTGTTCCGCTCAGAGGATCATTATGACACCGTCGGCTCTCGTCGCGGATTCCACGGCGACCCTCTCGAGACTAAGCTCGCGGCGAACGCGGCGAGCGCGCGCCGCAACGCTCCCGCGTGCAGCCCGTGCCTGCCCTCGCTTTTCTTCCGGCAACGAAAGATATCGACGCGTAACAATGCGTATTGTGGCCGCGCGAGATGATAACTCGCGCCGTGATAAATTAGAAGTATCGCTGCGGCGCGGATAACCGATCCTGGGAACGCGAGCGATAGGGTCGTTTACGCCGAGCTTGGAGATATCGACGCGGGAAATCGTCGGTCAGCGCGCGACCGGGATACGTTTTCGTTACGGCGATTTCCTTCTACCCGTCGTGAATTCATATTAATTCACGTGAGGTTCGAAAGCGGCAGCGGGCAACGCTTTTCCAGAGAAAGAGAGAGAAAGAGAGAGAGAGACCCCTTTAATTATCCTCGTATATATCGAGATATATCGCGATCCGAGAAGCCCACGGGGACGGCCGATCAGCTGCGCGAGTCGAGCCTCGCGCCGGGATACCCGATGAAAGGCGGTATACTGACGTGACGCAGCGAGAGACAGCGTCGATGAAATCGCGGAAATTTTCCGCCGGACTTTTTCCCAGGCCGACGGGGAAGAGTCGCCGACGCGGAAACGGCGCCGGCCCGCGCTCGGCGTCGAAGATGCCGAAAGATAGATCGGCGTGTTTCTAGCCGAGAGACGCCCCGAGCGCAATAGCGCGCGCTTTTCTCGCTCTCCGCTCGCCGTCTCGTTCCTTCCGCCGCGCCGTCCCGATGCTGCTCTCCCGCTCGTTTGCCCTCCCGACGAGGCGCATGGAGACTTCGGCGTTTACCAAGTTGCGCGGAAAACCATAAAGCCGCGTGATGACCGATACCGGCGCGGCTATCATGCGTGATGTGTTTTACGAGCTGGAGAGTATATGCGAATGCGGTCGCGAGCATCGGAATGACGTCCGCGATTATCGCGGACGAGAGGCGCAATTGCATCGAGAGCCGCTGCCGCGCGATAAAAGAAACCGTGTCTGAGAAGTGAAATAATATAAATCTAGAAAGTATTTCTTCTTCAGAAAAGAAGCGCAACATCTCTTCGAGCCTTCGTGATCTCCGTATTGAAATTAAGTTCAATTTGACACTTCGAGCGGATGACGCGCACCAGATACATTCTAAGAAAATTCACCTTGCGCGTGTGTAACATTAAATCTAATTTTTTATGTTCCAATTTTAATCAATGACTACTAATTGACGACTCATTGACAACTATCGTATTGGATATTATCGCGGACGAGAGCCGCTGTCGCGCGATAAAGGAAACCGTGTCTGAGAAGTGAAACAAAATAAATCTAGAAAGTATTTCTTCTTTAAAAAAGAAGCGCAACATCTCGTCGATTCTTCGTGATCTATGTTGAAATAAGGTTCAATTAGACACTTCGAGCGGATGACACACGCCAAATACCTGAATTCTAAGAAAAGTGACCTCGCGTGTATGCAATATTAAATATAATTTTTTATAAATTAAATAAATTAGTAAGGCTCGTATGTGTTCAACACAAATTTCAAAGAATTTAAAGGACTCAGAGCCGTGACAGGATGGTAGTGTCTAAATATTCTATTCTAAATTTATTGCGAAAAAATATCACCTCGGCCAGGGTTTGAACCTGGACCTCCCTCTCGCTAGGCGGGCGTCTCAACCAATTCGACCACCGAGGCACATGGCAATACTCATCGCAATAAACAGTCTAATGTTGATTCCCGAGTGCCACCTATCGTGACAGTATTCGAAATCGAGAACTGTGCGCCGACTTGATTTGTCTTAAAACACAGTATCACAATGTATCCCCATTATTACGTTGCCCCCTCCCCCCGATTTAATAATTGAAATGAGAGTAAGAAACGCGTTTTCACGTCCGCGTAATTAAATAAATTAAATAAATTGGTAAGGCTCGTATGTGTTCAACACAAATTTCAAAGAATTTAAAGGACTCAGAGCCGTGACAGGATTTTTTATGTCCCAACATAATTTTTTATGTTCCAACTTTAATTAACGACTACTACTAATTGATGACTCATTGACAACTATCGCGTTGGATTAAACGCGGGGCCGGTAAAACGTTTCCCGTAATCGAATCAGCGTCGACCTGCTCCGATTCCGTTCTCACGGTGTTTAATCGCCGCCGCGGCGATATTAGAAAGCGTGCCGTCGGTAGGCACGTCGTAAGCGCGTTAATTGAATAGCTTGCAAACGATTGGAAGCTTCGTTAGAGAGCTTGTGGGACGGGACGCGGCCGAGCCGGGACGAACGGTGTGCCGCGATTCCGCCCCGCATCGGCGATTATAGTGGGCGTGCCCCGCGACTTCACGACGGCGGAAAATTATAATTATTACCGACATCGGCGTCGATCACGTTTATTTAGCGGAAAGCTCGCGCGCACCTCCTCCCCCTCCTTCTCCCTCCCTCCCTCCCCCTCCCCCTTCCCGCCCGGTCCGGGATTAATAAATTGCCAATTCGGAGCCGGATGATTTCAGTTATTATCGGCTACAACAACCTCGTTGAGGAGTACAGATGCCGGCGTAATAAATGGGTGTCTCGCGCGGCCAGCGGCCGTAAAGTGTGAATTTTCTTGCGGGTTAAAAACGCCCTTCGCAAAAATGATCGCGGCCGCGTCGCCCCGCTAATCGAATTCATAAATTTATGGCACGGCTCAGCCGGGGCCCGCACGCGCGACTGATCTCGCGATAATCCCGCTTGATTTATCGGCGTCCCGCGACTGCGGATATGGTGATCACGACGCGCGCCGAAGTTGATGCACTGTGCGAACGAGCGCGACGGCAATTCGTACCTGGGTAGACGGGCGAGGTAGAGCAGAAAAGACGACGTCTCTCTAACGGAGAGGGTTTCCCTCGTGGATACGTTGTCCTCGAATTCGATAACCGGTCTCCCGGCAATGTCCAAGTATCCTGCAACAAACAACCGGGACGATCCCCGTTAGTCTTGTAGCGAATTTTGTTGCTCGCACCGGGTGCACACCAAGGCTTGTGCGGAGTCAATTTTTATATTGAAGGATCGTCTTAAGCATCTCTTGAAATATTAGCCACACGGAGAAAAAATTTTTAATCACCGTTTGCTAAAAATACCTTGCTGTTATATAATTAAAAATTTCTGAACCACAGCAAAAACGGTTTGCTGTCGCACCTAGTGTAATGGGCACAGTAGCAAAATATTTAGCTATCGCAACTAAATATTAGCCGTCCATATTTTACAACTGAAATTTACTTGCCATATGCAGTCGTTAGCTACGGCAGCTACAATTTTCTTTCCGTGGCAGTAAAGTGACCTGTACAGCATCCATACGGATCATTTTTTGTCTAAGTACTCTTTGAACATGTCTTCAAGACAAAGTTAAATATAAGAATTGACTATAAACACGCTTCAGTGCGCACTAGTGCGAGCAACCGATTTCGTTAGTTGAAATTCGTCTATTTAAAAATATCTTAAAATACGCTGAAGTTTACGCGCGTAACATTAAAGCTATCTTGTCGTATAAAGTGTCGAACTTTTCTACTTAAAAAAAGTACGAAAAGTTTCTAGACGATTCGACTGTGCGTATCGCGGTGTTTTTTTTTCGCGTTGCAAGCGATGGCGCAACATAAACTGTCTCAACAGTGCAGAAAACATTGGCAGGCACGGCTGATTACAGAGCATGATTCGATTCACGATGAGCGATTGCCGATTGCAATCTCCCCACCCGGCATAAATTATTAAATGACATCCTTTTAGTCGTATCTACCTCGGGAGAGTAGGTCATCTTTGAATAAGGCCTCTTAGCTACGGGGTAAAATGTACCAGCAGTGACATTACAAACAATTCCGTGATCGTAATAGATAATGCCGAAGTAACAGTTCATTTTCATCCGTGATACTGCGATCGTGACGTCGGGGTCGTAACCCAACTATATACTACCGATCATTAAGTACAGCCGACGCCTTTAAGCATTGCTTAAAGATGATCTACGTTTGAGAACGTAATAACGTGAAAAAAAAACAAACACGCTCTAGAAGAAAACCTGTAGAAAATTACTAGTCAATTTCGCACGTGTCGTCTATCAAATACGCCGAGAAAAATATCCGATTAAATATAATCGGATAATCCAATTACATAGTAACAATGGATATATCCGTTGAAAAATATGATAGATTTTTCGATCAAATTTCATCGGTAACTGCGTTTCATTAGATATATTCATAATTTAATCGGAAAAGATAATCGGAAAAATTAACCATCGGAAACGCTATTCAATTGGTTTATCCGATGGAAATTTTTCTGTGTTAACAATACGTCCGTAGAAACCAATAAGAAGATTAGCAATCTGAAATATATTGCGTCCAGATTAAAATCTCTCATACTTGCGTCGTTTACAATTTTTTCCACGCATTCGTAGATTTGAAATACGTCTCTTTGTCAAAAATTAAATTAATATTTTGTAGTTTCTAAATTATAATGCTGCTAATCCGCTTAAATTAAACGCAAAATAATGTTCATTCCTTTACGTTACCGGGCACAGCGTTTAGATATAAATCGCATTGTAAACACAAGCTAAGAGAAATCAATGCGCGAATATGTTAGTTTCTTACTGATTACGAGGTGTGTAAAGTCTTACGAGATACACGATTACGGCGAACGCATTGTGCTGTTTCATAAGTGCATACGAAGTACAATTTGTAGCTCTTTATATTCGTCCAACATGTGAATAAGTAATCCAACTAATTACGTGATAGGAATATCCAACGCTGGCAAGCAGCCACGCCATTCCCGGCCTTTGAATACGTTCAACTTTTTCTCATATTTCTGCATAAGCAAACTCTAATTGCTCAATTTCTTCTCCAAAGTTTAATTTATGGTTACCAGGTAACTCAAATGACAGTGAAACTAAAGATTACTTTTAGCTTTCGTACGGTGACTTTCAGTATCATTATCATTATTTATCGTTCGATCATTCTACGATATTCTATCCTATAATTACAAAACAGTTCTTGAGATTATGATAAATTAATCGTAACGACATGATTTGCCAATATGCCCAGGGCCCGATGTCTAACGTGTATCAATAACATTTTTCAAGCGTGGTACATACATTTATTCGCGTTATTCGTAACGAACGGGTTTTACTGCATTATATAAAACTCTATTATATCCGCACTATGCTATGGTGCACTGTGATAAAACAACTCGCGATTGTATATTGTTAATATTAAAGGAAATAAACCACCGGTGGAAAACGATACGTACGCTGAGAAAAATTTTCATCGGATAAACCTGTTAAATAGTCAACAAAATTTTAGCTAGGTCCTTTTGAAATATAAATCAATTTGAAATGTAAAAGCCATTTCCGTATAAAAGCCAGGTCCTAAATGGCTTTTACGTTTTAAATTGACCTATTAAATTAAGTGTTTCCGATGGTTAATTTTTCCGATTAAATTATAGACACATCCGATGAAATGTAGTTAGCAATAAAATTTGATTGAAAAACCGATCATATTTTTCATCGGACATACAATTCAATTGGATATATTCGTTTGTTATTGTGTCAATGGATTATCCGATTATATTTAATCGGACTTTTTCTCAGCTACATTAATCTTATAAATAAAGAAACAGCATTGCACAGCGTGTGTGACAGTAGATTTCTGACGTTTCAATAATTTAACTATCAAAATAATGCAGATCGCTGTCCAGCTACGTACAATTCTAACGAGTCTAGGCGTCGGTCGTTCCACAAATACGTCAAATAGATTTCGCCTCCGCGATCGGCCGCGATCGCAGGTAGACCGGCATGGGCGGACTTCTCCCTTTTCATGCGCGACTCACGACCGCTCACGCACCCGTTGCGTTAATCGAACTGCACGCATCGCGGCCGCTTATCGCCGGCTAGTGCGTGGTGGCTGCACCGAGTACCGTAACCACCAACGGTGGGCGCGCTGCTTTTTTAACGATCGCACTCGGCATTCGCTCGAATTACTATAACCGATCGATTACCGGCGCACCGTGCGCGAGCGAGGGGTTTCTCTCGGAATGAAGACGTTAATCCTGCCCGCTCGCTGGAGAATTACCGCCTCGCCCGCCACGCAATGCAACGTATTCAACACTATTGTTACAAATGGTGACGTTAATGGGAACAGAACGCGAATATATAACAATATGACGGAATGTATAAATACATTCAATTGCCAGAATAATTTGTCTTCCGACAGATATTATTTGTTCAACGCGGAAAATTAAGACTGAACAAATATACACTTGTACCTATATTAATGAAGGTTTCCATTAATTTCTTAGATCGAAAAATGAATTTGATTTTAGCAAAAATCCGCAGCTTAACTTGCACCCTGATAAATAATGAAAATTTATAGTTACAACACATAAAAGGTCCTATCAAGGAACGACAATTGATACGATTGTATACCACACGTAACGAACTGCTCTGAAAGACGATTGTGATTGCCATTTTTCTACCGGCATAAAGGGAGCTTCTCAAAGCTGCGTTTTGTGCACTCGGAAATATCGGCCACGGGCTGCGGCGGATGATGAGCAGATTCGCTCGGGCGCATACACGCATATCCGTTTCGCATATGCGCACATTCGCCGATCGCCTCTACAAATCGCCGATCGTTCATCATCATCGTCTCACTCCTACCCGATAAAGACTCAACGCGGGGCCCAGCACGGCTTTTAACGTAAATCAAGCGTGCTTATGGTCGGCGCGACGTCTCCTCTCCCTCCTATCGCGAGAAGAAAGCCCTGTAGTTCACTCTGGAGGCGTCGATTCTTTCGTCTCGTCGTCTTCTCCGCTCGCGCGGAGTAGCCGCGAGGCGCGCGTCGCGCATACGGGGCGTGCGCCGTGGTGTGGGACTCGTGAGAAAGATGAACGATAGCCAGATGGATACGTCAATATGCGTGCCATTAGCCGTTACTTTTTGGATTTATTGCCCGATGCCCCGTAAATCCCCGTGATTTCTAATTACATGGCCGCGTTTGCCCCCTCTTCTTCCCCGCTCTCGCACTCCCGCCGTACCCCACACGCCTGGCTCCGCGCTCCTTAAGCCTCTCTCTTTCGTCTCCTTAACTTCCTACTTGTTCTCGCGGCTCTCCGCCAATCAATTTCCATTAAAATGAAAACGTCGATGCACCGGCCGCGAGAGACGCGACGCCTCGCCGTAACGCGTAATACACTCGGTGAGTTATTACTCTTCATTTTACCGCGACGGATATTGCGGATTGCTCCCGGAACCGTACGGCCGCGATTTCATTGTGCTCTCTTAAAGTCAATCAGTGGATTATCACCGAAAACAGTGAATAGTCACTAATTTGCAGCCACAAGTATACTACTGAAAATCGCAGCGGTACACTTGCAACTATGTAAATCAGTGACTGTGGTTTTTAAGTAGGAGTCAATTGTGTATTTGCAGTTCGACCACTTTCACTGTCTTAGGTCCTACTGTATGTATAATAGAATTAAAGGTTCAACATAGAGCCAAAATTTCGACTCGGATTGACTACTTGAAATCGTACCGTGTGTTTCAATACAGGGGGTCAATCCTGTATCTTACACTATAGTGAAAATGCTAAAAGTGAATAGCTTTGTCTCGTTCTATCCATCCCTTTAAAAAGCCGCTCACTTTTAATATTTTTACTATGTTGCAAGATACAGAATTGACCCCCAGAAAACGATTCCATAAAGGACCGATATCGAGAAAGACGACGCACATTTTTAACATCCCACTTGTTTCCCTAGTTTAACATAATTTTTGACATTGGTTCCTATTATCAGCAAACTATGAAGAGAAAGCCGTAAAGGATTGAAACGATCTTTCCTTTCTCTTTCCTGCAATTCTTTTCTCTTTCTTCCCCTTTTCTCAGACGTAGTCTAACCGTTGTTACACCATCCCGTAAAAGCTGAGCTACGTGAAACAATCTTTCGCGGAAACAAGAAAAGAGCGAAATTGCGAGGTATTGTGTGCGAGTACATGATCGAACGAGAGAAGTGTAGCATCTCCAGCGGGATTTTCTACGAGCACATTAAGAGAGAAAACTCGTCGTCGTGCTCGGCTAGGCGTGCGGCAGATTGACCCTCTGAGCTCCCACAGGCACGACTCGCCTGTGGATTAACACTCGTTAGCTCGCCCAGGATGCTATAATCGCTTAATTAGTCGCCTCAATGCACCACCACGTACTTGTTAGGATAATCGGTGATTATACATTCGCCGCGGCAAGTAGCGCCGTAAGTTTCTCGCAATGTAAGCCCGACGAGGAAGTTCCGCGATCGTAACTTCGCCGCGACAAATTAATGGCTCGACTAACGTTCTTTCCACTTGGACCGCGCGACGTCGGATTGTATGGTTGCTCGCGCGACGAACGTTCACTTTCGCCAATGGTATTATTCGCTAATTAAATCACCGACTTAGCGCCACTCGTCTCGATTTTGATTAAAACTGCAAAGTTGAGCAAGTTATACGACATTAATCTCGAGTCTAGATGGCAGATGCTTGGGAGAGTAGAGGTTTCAAATGTACACGTCTGCATTTCAAATTCAAGTATCTGCGAATCAATTGGGCAAAAGTTTCAAGTGCCAGGTAAATGAGAACAATCTGTCCACTCGAGATATCACGGTTAAGGGGATGCTGGAGTGACTCTGCACTTTTGCACCTTCCTAACCTAAAAACTGTCAGTTCGCGGAAACATTTGTATAATATACAAATTAAATGACTTACGTGTACAGATCGAAAGCAGCTCGCTATTCCGGCCAAATGAAAGAATAATACGGCATCATTGAAACTAAGTTTATAAGTCCAATAAGAAATAATAGTGAGCAACACATACATACAGTACATGTAGTATATGTGTTGCTCACTATTATTTTTTATTAGACTTACAAACATAGTTTCAGTGATATCATATTGTTCTTTAATTTAGCCGGAATAGCAAGCTGCTTTCGATCATCTGTACACGTGCCATTTAATTTGTGTATTACACAAATCTTTCCACGAAACAGACAGTTTTAAGTGCAAAAGGTGCGAAAGTGCAGAATCACTCCAGCATCCCCTTAATATTCTGTAAGTGGTAGAGGACAGTCCTCTATTATGAGATAGGAGTGTAACATGAGACAGTAGGTTTTCAACGTCCAAATTCGATCGCAAATCTTTTCTTCGCAACGATTACACGATCTAACAATCAATTTTCCACTAAACAGATTTCACTCCAGGGGCAATAAATTCACGATGGTACCAACAGATGCCTATTAATTTAGCGGAAACTCCGGTATCTCATGTTAGTAGACTTTCCTCTACTGTTCAAACTGCTCTGGGAAAAAAAAGACAGCAACCCATTTTGGGGCCCACAATTAGTAATCGAATTATTTGGATTGTTCGTAACTCTAGTAGTTTACGAATTTTACGCCGCGTAACTAAAAATCGCAACTAGCTATTCTATCTATAATATATCCAAGATTTTTAAGTAATACTAATCAATTCTCTCAATTAGTTCTATCGATATTCAGTAACGCGAAGATAATTTTCACTCGAGAGGCACTGACCGAAATGTTAAGTTACTTAACTACAAAAAAAAACGGTCAGAATTTTCCCAGAGTGGAGTTACAATCCAAATAATTCGATTACTAATTGTGGGCCCCAAAACGGGTTGCTGTCTTTTTCTCCCAGAGTGTCTGGATTGAAAAAATTGTATTACCGTTTCAAAGTTCAAAACTCCTCGAGTCCGTATTGACCGTAAGGATTAACGAGGCGCACTCTCGTACAAAAGAATGGTAATACGAGAAAAAGTCTCACCCTCAATTAACCTTAAATCTCTCACCTTTCGACGGACCATCGACTTCTGCAGACCAGTCGTCTATCGCGCGCGAATACATGGCTCCAGGTGCTCCAGCCGAGTGCGGGAACACATAGATACATTTCGATCCTTGACCCGATCCTCGTGTCGTGCGCTCGCCCGTGTACACCCGATGCGGCACATATCGCGACGCCAAGATGACGTTAACCACGCCCCGGCATTATCTTTCCATCATAACCGTTATTGAGAATCCATGGGAGAGACCAGCCGACCAATTAGTGGGCGGCGGAATGGATCCCCGTTAGAAAACGCGCTACCGAATGGAACATTAGCCGCGAAACCAACTCGGAAGGTGGCTCGTGAAATCTCACAGGGATATCTCAATCGCGTGTAAGACATATCCTCGTCAACGTTACGAGTATTGATGTATTCCGTATGTTACATTTGTCGCGCGTCTCTTTACCTCTCGCGTATCCATCGTCGCTCAGCAAACAGGCGTCGAGAAGTGGAATAGGGTCGCGCAATTGTGCAAGTTCTTTGATAAAATTGTACTGCTTACTGTAATAATTTTATGTAATAAGTTTAATTTATGTGGCGCATGTACCAGATTTCTTCGAGAAAGAAAAACGATGATTCGCGCCGCTGTTGAACCCCGCTTGTCAACACTCGGAGGCACCGTTGAGCCAAGGCCTGCGAGCGAAGACTCGCGAAACCGGTAACGCCGAAGCGTTACGAAGTAAATACAAACTTTACAACCATGACCTTGACTCACGATCGCGCGAATGCGGTTGCCTCGGCCGTAAAGATCGCGGGATCACGCCCTCGTCTCTCGATCTCATCCTAAAGTATTCCGCCGGCACGGCTGAGCCCAGGGTCGGGGTGATACAGAATGTGTGCGCGGCGTACGTATGGCCGATTCGTGCGTGGCTAATGCACTTGATCCAATCGTCGGCGTGATAACCATAATCACGTGCGATCCAAGTATACCGCGGATACGTACGTACGTGCGTGCATACACACGACCGAGCTCGCGCGGCCGATTGCACGTCCGCCGACGAGGATGCAGTTGCACTGCGTGATGCAGCGTGATGCACGTGCGCTGACGCATCGGGCCTAATGCGATTCGAGAAAGCCGAATCATCGTGGCATCCGCCTATTTTACAGAGTAACACGGATTTATGTGCCTAGTTACTCTCACGCTATTGTACAACGCCGCGAAGAGGAAATAAATACTTGTGCGCGCGCGAAAAAAAAAGTCACTTCCATCGCGTTACAATACCGCATAATTTACCACCGACTACCTTTGCCAAGTGAACACGCTCTTCTAATTGTGTTACAAGATTCTAATTGTAACCTACCAAATTTTGCAAATCAAATTTAGAAGCTCACAGATAAATTTAATGTCGCCAGTAGCCAAAAACCAATTATATCTAATTTCAACGACACTGGCCAATACTTTTATGTTAAAGAACAAAACACGTTACAACGTTTCGGTCCCTGATTTCAACCCTTATTAAGGGGATGCTGGAGTGGTTTGATTTACCGACAGAGTCGCATACAGTTTTTGGAGGTTTGTAAATCTTACCTCAAGGAACGTAACCTCAATATGTCATATTATAGATACAAACGAAAATAATTATGTAGCATTTATGTACAAACTAATACCAGACCCAAGTGTAGACCCACATAGCACTGACGTAACAAGGATATCCTTATGAAGTTACAGATATCTCAGAG
This sequence comes from Vollenhovia emeryi, assembly GCF_000949405.1. NCBI lineage: Eukaryota > Metazoa > Arthropoda > Insecta > Hymenoptera > Formicidae > Vollenhovia > Vollenhovia emeryi. The sequence goes on along the minus strand of NW_011967047.1, from coordinate 14,918 downwards.
ATATCTGAGAGATATCTTTATACAAATGTCTCAGAGATATCGTAGCAAATATCTCAAAGATATTTGAGAGATATCTTTATGTAATATCATACACAGATCTCTCAAAGATATCTGAGAGACATCTATATGC